>NC_044551.1:19335277-19346587 GCF_007565055.1 Rhinopithecus roxellana | reverse complement strand
GCTCCCAAATATCACTTTGCAGAACACAAGATAACAGAGTTAGCAAACTGTTCCAAGAAGGGAAGGGTGGAACTCTGTGTGATGAAGTCACACATCAGAAAGCAATCTCTCAGTAAGCTTCTCTCTAGTTATTATCTGAAGATATATCCTTTTTCACCATGGGCCCCTATGGGCTCCCAAATCTCACTTTGCAGATTCCACGAAAAGAGTGTTAGCAAACTGCTTCCTGAGAACTAAGCAGTAACTCTGGGAGAGGAATTCAGAGAGCAGAAAGAAGTTTCTCAGAAAGCTTCTTTCACGATTGAACGGATGATATTTCCTTTATCAACCGCAGGCCTCAATGCGATTCAAAAGAAGTCCTCCTCAGGTTCCTCAAAACACTGATAGTGGAGCTGCTGCATGAAACATAAGTGTAACTCTGGAGAGATGAATTCACACATCACCAAGAAGTTTCTAACAAAGCTTCTTTCTATTTTCATCTGAGGATACGTCCTTGTCACCGTAAAGCTTCATTATAAAGTTCATAAGGTATCACCATTGGCCAAATTCCAGAAAACTGTGTTACAAACTGAAGCACTGAAGACAAACGTGTAACGCTGTGAGTGGGCATTCACACAATCGGAAATGCAGGTATCTCAGAGGCTTCTTTCCAGTTTTGAACTGAGGTATATTCCTGTTTTCACCATAGCCCACAATGAGATCCCAATATCATTCTTTGCAGAACAAAGAGACAGAGTTAGCAAACTGTTCCAAGAAGGGAAGGGTGGAACTCTGTGTGATGAAAGTCCACACATCAGAAAGCAATCTCTCAGTAAGCTTCTCTCTAGTTATTATCTTGAAGATAGATCCTTTTTCAACCATGGGCCCCTATGGGCTCCCAAATCTCCTTTGCAGATTCCACGAAAAGAGTGTTAGCAACTGCTTCCTGAGAACTAAGCAGTAACCTGGGAGAGGAATTCAGAGAGCAGAAAAAGAAGTGTCTTCAGAAAGCTTCTTTCACGATTTGAACTGATGATATTTCCTTTATCACCGCAGGCCTCAATGCGATTCAAAGAAGTCCTCCTCAGGTTCCTCAAAAACACTGAGAGTGGACTGCTGCATGAAACATAAGTGTAACTCTGAGAGATGAATTCACGCATCACCAAGAAGTTTCTAACAAAGCTTCTTTCTAGTTTTCATCTGAGGATACTTCCTTTGTCACCGTAAGCTTCATTACGTTCAGAAGTATCCCATTGCAGATTTCCAGAAAACTGTGTTAGCAAACGGAACACTGAAGACAAACGTGTAACTCTGTGAGTTGCATTCACACATCGAAATGCAGTTTCTCAGAAGGCTTCTTTCCAGTTTTGATCTGAGGTTATTTCCTTTTTCACCATAGCCCACAATGAGCTCCCAAATATCACTTTGCAGAACACAAGATAACAGAGTTAGCAAACTGTTTCCAAGAAGGGAAGGGTGGAACTCTGTGTGATGAAGTCACACATCAGAAAGCAATCTCTCAGTAAGCTTCTCTCTAGTTATTATCTGAAGATATATCCTTTTTCACCATGGGCCCCTATGGGCTCCCAATCTCACTTTGCAGATTCCACGAAAAGAGTGTTAGCAAACTGCTTCCTGAGAACTAAGCAGTAACTCTGGGAGAGGAATTCAGAGAGCAGAAAGAAGTTTCTCAGAAA
The DNA here is from genome assembly GCF_007565055.1 of Rhinopithecus roxellana. Taxonomy (NCBI): domain Eukaryota; kingdom Metazoa; phylum Chordata; class Mammalia; order Primates; family Cercopithecidae; genus Rhinopithecus; species Rhinopithecus roxellana. The sequence continues at coordinate 19,344,911 of NC_044551.1, read as the reverse complement.
GCTTCTTTCACGATTTGAACTGATGATATTTCCTTTATCACCGCAGGCCTCAATGCGATTCAAAGAAGTCCTCCTCAGGTTCCTCAAAACACTGATAGTGGACTGCTGCATGAAACATAAGTGTAACTCTGAGAGATGAATTCACACATCACCAAGAAGTTTCTAACAAAGCTTCTTTCTAGTTTTCATCTGAGGATACTTCCTTTGTCACCGTAAGCTTCATTACGTTCAGAAGTATCCCATTGCAGATTTCCAAAAACTGTGTTAGCAAACTGAACACTGAAGACAAACGTGTAACTCTGTGAGTTGCATTCACACATCGAAATGCAGTTTCTCAGAAGGCTTCTTTCCAGTTTTGATCTGAGGTTATTTCCTTTTTCACCATAGCCCACAATGAGCTCCCAAATATCACTTTGCAGAACACAAGATAACAGAGTTAGCAAACTGTTCCAAGAAGGGAAGGGTGGAACTCTGTGTGATGAAGTCACACATCAGAAAGCAATCTCTCAGTAAGCTTCTCTCTAGTTATTATCTGAAGATATATCCTTTTTCACCATGGGCCCCTATGGGCTCCCAAATCTCACTTTGCAGATTCCACGAAAAGAGTGTTAGCAACTGCTTCCTGAGAACTAAGCAGTAACTCTGGGAGAGGAATTCAGAGAGCAGAAAGAAGTTTCTCAGAAAGCTTCTTTCAACGATTTGAACTGATGATATTTCCTTTATCACCGCAGGCCTCAATGCGATTCAAAGAAGTCCTCCTCAGGTTCCTCAAAAACACTGATAGTGGACTGCTGCATGAACATAAGTGTAACTCTGAGAGATGAATTCACACATCACCAGAAGTTTCTAACAAAGCTTCTTTCTAGTTTTCATCTGAGGATACTTCCTTTGTCACCGTAAGCTTCATTACGTTCAGAAGTATCCCCTTGCAGATTTCCAGAAAACTGTGTTAGCAAACTGAACACTGAAGACAAACGTGTAACTCTGTGAGTTGCATTCACACATCGAAATGCAGTTTCTCAGAAGGCTTCTTTCCAGTTTTGATCTGAGGTTATTTCCTTTTTCACCATAGCCCACAATGAGCTCCCAAATATCACTTTGCAGAACACAAGATAACAGAGTTAGCAAACTGTTCCAAGAAGGGAAGGGTGGAACTCTGTGTGATGAAGTCACACATCAGAAAGCAATCTCTCAGTAAGCTTCTCTCTAGTTATTATCTGAAGATATATCCTTTTTCACCATGGGCCCCTATGGGCTCCCAATCTCACTTTGCAGATTCCACGAAAAGAGTGTTAGCAAACTGCTTCCTGAGAACTAAGCAGTAACTCTGGGAGAGGAATTCAGAGAGCAGAAAGAAGTTTCTCAGAAAGCTTCTTTCACGATTTGAACTGATGATATTTCCTTTATCACCGCAGGCCTCAATGCGATTCAAAGAAGTCCTCCTCAGGTTCCTCAAAACACTGATAGTGGACTGCTGCATGAAACATAAGTGTAACTCTGAGAGATGAATTCACACATCACAAAGAAGTTTCTAACAAAGCTTCTTTCTAGTTTTCATCTGAGGATACTTCCTTTGTCACCGTAAGCTTCATTACGTTCAGAAGTATCCCATTGCAGATTTCCAGAAAACTGTGTTAGCAAACTGAACACTGAAGACAAACGTGTAACTCTGTGAGTTGCATTCACACATCGAAATGCAGTTTCTCAGAAGGCTTCTTTCCAGTTTTGATCTGAGGTTATTTCCTTTTTCACCATAGCCCACAATGAGCTCCCAAATATCACTTTGCAGAACACAAGATAACAGAGTTAGCAAACTGTTCCAAGAAGGGAAGGGTGGAACTCTGTGTGATGAGTCACACATCAGAAAGCAATCTCTCAGTAAGCTTCTCTCTAGTTATTATCTGAAGATATATCCTTTTTCACCATGGGCCCCTATGGCTCCCAAATCTCACTTTGCAGATTCCACGAAAAGAGTGTTAGCAAACTGCTTCTGAGAACTAAGCAGTAACTCTGGGAGAGGAATTCAGAGAGCAGAAAGAAGTTTCTCAGAAAGCTTCTTTCACGATTTGAACTGATGATATTTCCTTTATCACCGCAAGGCCTCAATGCGATTCGAAAGAAGTCCCTCCTCAGGTTCCTCAAAAACACTGATAGTGGACTGCTGCATGAAACATAAGTGTAACTCTGAGAGATGAATTCACACATCACCAAGAAGTTTCTAACAAAGCTTCTTTCTAGTTTTCATCTGAGGATACTTCCTTTGTCACCGTAAGCTTCATTACGTTCAGAAGTATCCCATTGCAGATTTCCAGAAAACTGTGTTAGCAAACTGAACACTAGAAGACAACGTGTGAAACTCTGTGAGTTGCATTCACACATCGAAATGCAGTTCTCAGAAGGCTTCTTTCCAGTTTTGAATCTGAGGTTTTTCCTTTTTCACCATAGCCCACAATGAGCTCCAATTTCACTTTGCCATAACACAAGATAACAGAGTTAGCAAAACTGTTCCAAGAAGGGAAGGGTGGAACTCTGTGTGATGAAGTCACACATCAGAAAGCAATCTCTCAGTAAGCTTCTCTTAGTTATTATCTGAAGATATATCCTTTTCACCATGGGCCCCTATGGGCTCCCAAATCTCACTTTGCAGATTCCACGAAAAGAGTGTTAGCAAACTGCTTCCTGAGAACTAAGCAGTAAATCTGGGAGAGGAATTCAGAGAGCAGAAGAGTTTCTCAGAAAGCTTCTTTCACGATTTGAACTGATGATTTCCTTTATCACCGCAGGCCTCAATTCGATTCAAAGAAGTCCTCCTCAGGTTCCTCAAAAACACTGATAGTGGACTGCTGCATGAAACATAAGTGTAACTCTGAGAGATGAAATCACACATCACCAAGAAGTTTCTAACAAAGCTTCTTTCTAGTTTTCATCTGAGGATACTTCCTTTGTCAGTAAGCTTCATTACGTTCAGAGTATCCCATTGCAGATTTCCAGAAACTGTGTTAGCAAACTGAACACTGAAGACAAACGTGTAACTCTGTGAGTTGCATTCACACATCGAAATGCAGTTTCTCAGAAGGCTTCTTTCCAGTTTTGATCTGAGGTTATTTCCTTTTCACCATAGCCCAAATGAGCTCCAAATATCACTTTGCAGAACCAAGATAACAGAGTTAGCAAACTGTTCCAAGAAGGGAAGGGTGGAACTCGTGTGATGAAGTCACACATCAGAAAGCAATCTCTCAGTAAGCTTCTCTCTAGTTATTATCTGAAGATATATCCTTTTTCACCATGGGCCCATATGGGCTCCCAAATCTCACTTTGCAGATTCCACGAAAAGAGTGTTAGCAAACTGCTTCCTGAGAACTAAGCAGTAACTCTGGGAGAGGAATTCAGAGAGCAGAAAGAAGTTTCTCAGAAAGCTTCTTTCACGATTTGAACTGATGATATTTCCTTTATCACCGCAGGCCTCAATGCGATTCAAAAGTCCTCCTCAGGTTCCTCAAAAACACTGATAGTGGACTGCTGCATGAAACATAAGTGTAACTCTGAGAGATGAATTCACACATCACCAAGAAGTTTCTAACAAAGCTTCTTTCTAGTTTTCATCTGAGGATACTTCCTTGTCACCGTAAGCTTCATTACGTTCAGAGGTATCCCATTGCAGATTTCCAGAAAACTGTGTTAGCAAACTGAACACTGAAGACAACGTGTAACTCTGTGAGTTGCATTCACACATCGAAATGCAGTTTTCTCAGAAGGCTTCTTCCAGTTTTGATCTTGAGGTTATTTCCTTTTTCACCATAGCCCACATGAGCTCCCAATATCACTTGCAGAACACAAGGATACAGAGTTAGCAAACTGTTCCAAGAAGGGAAGGTGGAACTCTGTGTGATGAAGTCACACATCAGAAAGCAATCTCTCAGTAAGCTTCTCTCTAGTTATTATCTGAAGATATATCCTTTTTCACCATGGGCCCCTATGGGCTCCCAAATCTCACTTTGCAGATTCCACGAAAAGAGTGTTAGCAATCTGCTTCCTGAGAACTAAGCAGTAACGCTGGGAGAGGAATTCAGAGAGCAGAAAGAAGTTTCTCAGAAAGCTTCTTTCACGATTTGAACTGATGATATTTCCTTTATCACCGCAGGCCTCAATGCGATTCAAAGAAGTCCTCCTCAGGTTCCTCAAAAACACTGATAGTGGACTGCTGCATGAAACATAAGTGTAACTCTGAGAGATGAATTCACACATCACCAAGAAGTTTCTAACAAAGCTTCTTTCTAGTTTTCATCTGAGGGATACTTCCTTTGTCACCGTAAGCTTCATTACGTTCAGAAGTATCCCATTGCAGATTTCCAGAAAACTGTGTTAGCAAACTGAACACTGAAGACAAACGTGTAACTCTGTGAGTTGCATTCACACATCGAAATGCAGTTTCTCAGAAGGCTTCTTCCAGTTTTGATCTGAGGTTATTCCTTTTTCACCATAGCCCACAATGAGCTCCCAAATATCACTTTGCAGAACACAAGATAACAGAGTTAGCAAACTGTTCCAAGAAGGGAAGGGTGGAACTCTGTGTGATGAAATCACACATCAGAAAGCAATCTCTGAGTAAGCTTCTCTTTAGTTATTTTCTGAAGATATATCCTTTTTCACCATGGGTCCCTATGGGCTCCCAAATCTCACTTTGCAAATTCCACGAAAAGAGTGTTAGCAAACTGCTTCCTGAAAACTAAGCAGTAACTCTGGGAGAGGAATTCAGAGAGCAGAAAGAAGTTTCTCAGAAAGCTTCTTTCACGATTTGAACTGATGATATTTCCTTTATCACCGCAAGCCTCAATGCGATTCAAAGAATTCCTCCTCAGGTTCCTCAACAACACTGATAGTGGACTGCTGCATGAAACATAAGTGTAACTCTGAGAGATGAATTCACACATCACCAAGAAGTTTCTAACGAAGCTTCTTTCTAGTTTTCATCTGAGGATACTTCCTTTATCACCGTAAGCTTCATTACGTTCAGAAGTATCCCATTGCAGATTTCCAGAAAACTGTGTTAGCAAACTGAACATTGAAGACAAACGTGTAACTCTGTGAGTTGCATTCACACATCGAAATGCAGTTTCTCAGAAGGCTTCTTTCCAGTTTTGATCTGAGGTTATTCCTTTTTCACCATAGCCCACAATGAGCTCCCAAATATCACTTTGCAGAACACAAGATAACAGAGTTAGCAAACTGTTCCAAGAAGGGAAGGGTGGAACTCTGTGTGATGAAGTCACACATCAGAAAGCAATCTCTCAGTAAGCTTCTCTCTAGTTATTATCTGAAGATATATCCTTTTTCACCATGGGCCCATATGGGCTCCCAAATCTCACTTTGCAGATTCCACGAAAAGAGTGTTAGCAAACTGCTTCCTGAGAACTAAGCAGTAACTCTGGGAGAGGAATTCAGAGAGCAGAAAGAAGTTTCTCAGAAAGCTTCTTTCACGATTTGAACTGATGATATTTCCTTTATCACCGCAGGCCTCAATGGGATTCAAAGAAGTCCTCCTCAGGTTCCTCAAAAACACTGATAGTGGACTGCTGCATGAAACATAAGTGTAACTCTGAGAGATGAATTCACACATCACCAAGAGTTTCTAACAAAGCTTCTTTCTAGTTTTCCATCTGAGGATACTTCCTTTGCTCACCGTAAGCTTCATTACGTTCAGAAGTATCCCATTGCAGATTTCCAGAAAACTGTGTTTAGCAAACTGAACACTGAAGACAAACCTGTACTCTGTGAGTTTGCATTCACACATCGAAATGCAGTTTCTCAGAAGGCTTCTTTCCAGTTTTGATCTGAGGTTACTTCCTTTTTCACCGTAGCACCACAATGAGCTCCCAAATATCACTTTGCAGACACAAGATAACAGAGTTAGCAAACTGTTCCAAGAATGGAAGTGTGGAACTCTGTGTGATGAAGTCACACATCAGAAAGCAATCTCTCAGTAAGCTTCTCTCTAGTTATTATCTGAAGATATATCCTTTTCACCATGGGCACCTATGGGACTCCCAAAATCTCACTTTGCAGATCCACGAAAAGAGTGTTAGCAAACTGCTTCCTGAGAACTAAGCAGTAACTCTGGGAGAGGAATTCAGAGAGCAGAAAAGAAGTTTCTCAGAAAGCTTCTTTCACGATTTGAAACTGATGATATTTCCTTTATCACCGCAGGCTTCAATGCGATTCAAAGAAGTCCTCCTCAGGTTCCTCACAAACACTGATAGTGGACTGCTGCATGAAACATAAGTGTAACTCTGAGAGATGAATTCACAATCACCAAGAAGTTTCTAACAAAGCTTCTTTCTAGTTTTCATCTGAGGATACTTCCTTTGTCACCGTAAGCTTCATTACGTCAGAAGTATCCCATTGCAGATTTCCAGAAACTGTGTTTAGCAAACTGAACACTGAAGACAAACGTGTTAACTCTGTGAGTTGCATGCACACATCGAAATGCAGTTTCTCAGAAGGCTTCTTTCCAGTTTTGATCTGAGGTTATTTCCTTTTTCACCATAGCCCACAATGAGCTCCCAATATCACTTTGCAGAACACAAGATAACAGAGTTAGCAAACTGTTCCAAGAAGGGAAGGGTGGAACTCTGTGTGATGAAGTCACACATCAGAAAGCAATCTCTCAGTAAGCTCTCTCTAGTTATTATCTGAAGATATATCCTTTTTCACCATGGGCCCCTATGGCCTCACAATCTCACTTTGCAGATCCACGAAAAGTGTTAAAACTGCTTCCTGAGAACTAAGCAGTAATCTGGGAGAGGAATTCAGAGAGCAGAAAGAAGTTTTCTCAGAAAGCTTCTTCACGATTTGAACTGATGATATTTCCTTTATCACCGCAGGCCTCAATGCGATTCAAAGAAGTCCTCCTCAGGTTCCTCAAAAACACTGATAGTGGACTGCTGCATGAAACATAAGTGTAACTCTGAGAGATGAATTCACACATCACAAAGAAGTTTTCTAACAAAGCTTCTTTCTAGTTTCATCTGAGGATACTTCCTTTGTCACCGTAAGCTTCATTACGTTCAGAGTATCCCATTGCAAGAGTTCCAGAAAACTGTGTTAGCAAACTGAACACTGAAGACAAACGTGTAACTCTGTGAGTTGCATTCACACATCGAAATGCAGTTTCTCAGAAGGCTTCTGTCCAGTTTTGATCTGAGGTTAGTTCCTTTTTCACCAGAGCCTCACAATGGAGCTCCAAATATCACTTTGCAGAACACAAGATAACAGAGTTAGCAAACTGTTCCAAGAAGGGAAGGGTGGAACTCTGTGTGATGAAGTCACACATCAGAAAAGCAATCTCTCAGTAAGCTTCTCTCTAGTTATTATCTGAAGATATATCCGTTTTCCACCATGGGCCCATATGGCTCCCAAATCTCACTTTGCAGATTCCACGAAAAGAGTGTTAGCAAACTGCTCCTGAGAACTAAGCAGTAACTCTGGGAGAGGAATTCAGAGAGCAGAAAGAAGTTTCACAGAAAGCTTCTTTCACGATTTGAACTGATGATATTTCCTTTATCACCGCAGGCCTCAATGCGTATTCAAGAAGTCCTCCTCAGTTTCCTTCAAAACACTGATAGTGGACTGCTGCATGAAACATAAGTGTAACTCTGAGAGATGAATTCACACATCACCAAGAAGTTTCTAACAAAGCTTCTTCTAGTTTCATCTGAGGATACTTCCTTTGTCACCGTAAGCTTCATTACGTTCAGAGTTATCCCATTGCAGATTTCCAGAAAACTGTGTTAGCAAACTGAACACTGAAGACAAACGTGTAACTCTGTGAGTTGCATTCACACATCGAAATGCAGTTTCTCAGAAGGCTTCTTTCCAGTTTGATCTGAGGTTATTTCCTTTTTCACCATAGCCCACAATGAGCTCCCAAATATCACTTTGCAGAACACAAGATAACAGAGTTAGCAAACTGTTCCAAGAAGGGAAGGGTGGAACTCTGTGTGATGAAGTCACACATCAGAAAGCAATCTCTCAGTAAGCTTCTCTCTAGTTATTATCTGAATATATATCCTTTTTCACCATGGGCCCCTATGGGCTCCCAAATCTCACTTTGCAGATTCCACGAAAAGTGTTAGCAAACTGCTTCCTGAGAACTAAGCAGTAACTCTGGGAGAGGAATTCAGAGAGCAGAAAGAAGTTTCTCAGAAAGCTTCTTTCACGATTTGAACTGATGATATTTCCTTTATCACCGCAGGCCTCAATGCGATTCAAAGAAGTCCTCCTCAGGTTCCTCAAAAACACTGATAGTGGACTGCTGCATGAAACATAAGTGTAACTCTGAGAGATGAATTCACACATCACCAAGAAGTTTCTAACAAAGCTTCTTTCTAGTTTTCATCTGAGGATACTTCCTTTGTCACCGTAAGCTTCATTACGTTCAGAAGTATCCCATTGCAGATTTCCAGAAAACTGTGTTAGCAAACTGAACACTGAAGACAAACGTGTAACTCTGTGAGTTGCATTCACACATCGAAATGCAGTTTCTCAGAAGGCTTCTTTCCAGTTTTGATCTGAGGTTATTTCCTTTTTCACCATAGCCCAAAATGAGCTCCCAAATATCACTTTGCAGAACACAAGATAACAGAGTTAGCAAACTGTTCCAAGAAGGGAAGGGTGGAACTCTGTGTGATGAAGTCACACATCAGAAAGCAATCTCTCAGTAAGCTTCTCTCTAGTTTTTATCTGAAGATATATCCTTTTTCACCATGGGCCCCTATGGGCTCCCAAATCTCACTTTGCAGATTCCACGAAAAGAGTGTTAGCAAACTGCTTCCTGAGAACTAAGCAGTAACTCTGGGAGAGGAATTCAGAGAGCAGAAAGAAGTTTCTCAGAAAGCTTCTTTCACGATTTGAACTGATGATATTTCCTTTATCACCGCAGGCCTCAATGCGATTCAACAAGTCCTCCTCAGGTTCCTCAAAAACACTGATATAGGACTGCTGCATGAAACATAAGTGTAACTCTGAGAGATGAATTCACACATCACCAAGAAGTTTCTAACAAAGCTTCTTTCTAGTTTTCATCTGAGGATACTTCCTTTGTCACCGTAAGCTTCATTACGTTCAGAAGTATCCCATTGCAGATTTCCAGAAAACTGTGTTAGCAAACTGAACACTGAAGACAAACGTGTAACTCTGTGAGTTGCATTCACACATCGAAATGCAGTTTCTCAGAAGGCTTCTTTCCAGTTTTGATCTGAGGTTATTTCCTTTTTCACCATAGCCCACAATGAGCTCCCAAATATCACTTTGCAGAACACAAGATAACAGAGTTAGCAAACTGTTCCAAGAAGGGAAGGGTGGAACTCTGTGTGATGAAGTCACACATCAGAAAGCAATCTCTCAGTAAGCTTCTCTCTAGTTATTGAAGATATATCCTTTTTCACCATGGGCCCCTATGGCTCCCAAATCTCACTTGCAGATTCCACGAAAAGAGTGTGAGCAAACTGCTTCCTGAGAACTAAGCAGTCACTGGGAGAGGAATTCAGAGAGCAGAAAGAAGTTTCTCAGAAAGCTTCTTTCACGATTTGAACTGATGATATTTCCTTTATCACCGCAGGCCTCAATGCGATTCAAA
>NC_044551.1:19325378-19335177 GCF_007565055.1 Rhinopithecus roxellana | reverse complement strand
AGAAGTTTCTCAGAAAGCTTCTTTCACGATTTGAACTGATGATATTTCCTTTATCACCGCAGGCCTCAATGCGATTCAAAGAAGTCCTCCTCAAGTTCCTTAAAAACACTGATAGTGGACTGCAGCAAGAAACATAAGTGTAACTCTGAGAGGTGAATTCACACATCACCAAGAAGTTACTAACAAAGCTTCTTTCTAGTTTTCATCTGAGGATATTTCCTTTATCACCGTAAGCTTCATTACGTTAAGAAGTATCCCATTGTAGATATCCAGAAAACTGTGTTAGCAAACTAAACACTGAAGACAAACGTGTAACTCTGTGAGTTGCATTCACACATCGAAATGCAGTTTCTCAGAAGGCTTCTTTCCATTTTTGATCTGAGGTTATTTCCCTTTTCACCATAGCCCACAATGAGCTCCCAAGTATCACTTTGCAGAACACAAGATAACAGAGTTAGCAAAATGTTCCAAGAAAGGGAAGGGTGGAAATCTGTGTGATGAAGTCACATACCAGAAAGCAATCTCTCTATAAGCAACTCTCTAGTTAGTATCTTGAAGATATAACCTTTTTCACCATGGGCCCCTATGGGCTCCCAAATCTCACTTTGCAGACTCCACGAAACAGTGTTAGCAAACTGCATCCTGAGAATTAGGCAGTCACTCGGGGGGAGGAATTCAGAGAGCAGAAAGAAGTTTCTCAGAAAGCTTCTTTCACGATTTGAACTGATGATATTTCCTTTATCACCGCAGGCCTCAATGCGATTCAAAGAAGTCCTCCTCAAGTTCCTTAAAAACACTGATAGTGGACTGCAGCAAGAAACATAAGTGTAACTCTGAGAGGTGAATTCACACATCACCAAGAAGTTACTAACAAAGCTTCTTTCTAGTTTTCATCTGAGGATATTTCCTTTATCACCGTAAGCTTCATTACGTTAAGAAGTATCCCATTGTAGATATCCAGAAAACTGTGTTAGCAAACTAAACACTGAAGACAAACGTGTAACTCTGTGAGTTGCATTCACACATCGAAATGCAGTTTCTCAGAAGGCTTCTTTCCAGTTTTGATCTGAGGTTATTTCCTTTTTCACCATAGCCCACAAAGAGCTCCCAAATATCACTTTGCAGAACACAAGATAACAGAGTCAGCAGACTGTTCCAAGAAGGGAAGGGTGGAACTCTGTGTGATGAAGTCACACATTAGAAAGCAATCTCTCAGTAAGCTTTTCTCTAGTTATTATCTGAAGATATATCCTTTTTCACCATCGGCCCCTATGGGCTCCCAAATCTCATTTTGCAGATTCTACGAAAAGAGAGTTAGCAAACTTCTTCCTGAGAACTAAGCAGTAACTCTGGGAGAGGAATTCAGAGAGCAGAGAGAAGTTTCTCAGAAAGCTTCTTTCACGATTTGAACTGATGATATTTCCTTTATCACCGCAGGCCTCAATGCGATTCAAAGAAATCCTCCTCATGTTCCTCAAAAACACTGATAGTGGACTGCTGCATGAAACATAAGTGTAACTCTGAGAGATGAATTCACACATCACCAAGAATTTCTATAAAGCTTCTTCTAGTTTTCATCTGAGGATACTTCCTTTGTCACCGTAAGCTTCATTACGTTCAGAAGTATCCCATTGCAGATTTCCAGAAAACTGTGTTAGCAAACTGAACACTGAAGACAAACATGTAACTCATGTGAGTTTGCATTGCACACATCGAAATGCAGTTTCTCAGAAGGCTTCTTTCCAGTTTGATCTGAGGTTATTTCCTTTTTCACCACTAGCCCACCTATGAGCTCCCAAATATCACTTTGCAGAACACAAGATAACAGAGTTAGCAAACTGTTCTAAGAAGGGAAGGGTGCAACTCTGTGGGATGAAGTCACACATCAGAAAGCAATTCTTCTAGTAAGCTTCTCTCTAGTTATTATCTGAAGATATATCCTTTTTCACCATGCGCCCCTATGGGCTCCCAAATCTCACTTTGCAGATTCCACGAAAAGAGTGTTAGTAATATGCTTCCAGAGAACCAAGCAGTAACTCTGGGAGAGGAATTCAGAGAGCTGAAAGACGTTTCTCAGAAAGCTTCTTTCACGATTTGAAGTGATGATATTTCCTTTATCACCACAGGCCTCAATGCGATTCAAAGAAGTCCTCCTCAGGTTCCTCAAAAACACTGATAGTGGACTGCTGTATGAAACATAAGTGTAATTCTGAGAGATGAATTCACACATCTCCAAGAAGTTTCTAACAAAGATTCTTTCTAGTTTTCATCTGAGGATACTTCCTTTGTCACCGTAAGTTTCATTACGTTCAGAAGTATCCCATTGCAGATTTCCAGAAACCTGTGTTAGCAAACTGAACACTGAAGACAAACGTGTTACTCTGTCAGTTGCATTCACACATCGAAGTGCAATTTCTCAGAAGGCTTCTTTCCAGTTTTGATCTGAGGTTATTTCCTTTTTCACCGTAGCCCACAATGAGCTCCCAAATATCACTTTGCAGAACCAAGATAACAGAGTTAGCTAAACTGTTCCAAGAAGGGAAGGGTGGAAATCTGTGTGATGAAGTCGACACATCAGAAAGCAATCTCTCAGTAAGCTTCTCTCTAGTTATTCTCTGAAGATATATCCTTTTTCACCATGGGCCCTATGGGCTCCCAAATCTCACTTTGCAGATTCCACGAAAAGAGTGTTAGCAAACTGCATCCTGAGAACTGAGCAGTAACTCTGGGAGAGGAATTCAGAGATCACAAAGAAGTTTCTCAGAAAGTTTCTTTCACGATTTGAACTGATATTATTTCCTTTATCACCGCATGCCTCAATGCGATTTCAAAGAAGTCCTCCTCAGGTTCCTCAAAAATACTGATAGTGGACTGCTGCATGAAACATAAGTGTAATTCTGAGAGATGAATTCACACATCACCAAGAAGTTTCTAACAAAGATTCTTTCTAGTTTTCATCTGAGGATACTTCCTTTGTCACCGTAAGCTTCATTACGTTCAGAAGTATCCCGTTGCAGATTTCCAGAAAACTGTGTTAGCAAACTGAACCCTGAAGACAAAACGTGTAACTCTGTGAGTTGCATTCACAATCGAAATGCAGTTTCTCAGAAGGCTTCTTCAGTTTGATCTGAGGTTATTTCCTTTTTCACCATAGCCCACAATGAGCTCCCAAATATCACTTTGCAGAACACAAGATAAGAGAGTTAGCAAACTGTTCCAAGAAGGGAAGGGTGGAACTCTGTGTGATGAAATCACACATCAGAAAGCAATCTCTGAGTAAGCTTCTCTTTAGTTATTATCTGAAGATATATCCTTTTTCACCATAGGGTCCCTATGGGCCCCAAATCTCACTTTGCCAAATTCCACGAAAGAGTGTTAGCCAAACTGCTTCCTGAGAACTACGCAGTCACTCTGGGAGAGGAATTCAGAGAGCAGAAAGAAGTTTCTCAGAAAGCTTCTTTCACGATTTGAACTGATGATATTTCCTTTATCACCGCAGGCTTCAATGCGATTCAAAGATAGTCCTCCTCAGGTTCCTCAAAAACACTGATAGTGGACTGCTGCATGATACATAAGTGTAATTCTGAGAGATGAATTCACACATCACCAAGAAGTTTCTAACAATGCTTCTTTCTAGTTTTCATCTGAGGATACTTCCTTTGTCTCCTAAGCTTCATTACGTTCAGAAGTATCCCATTGCAGAATTTCCAGAAAACTGTGTAGCAAACTGAACACTGAAGACAAACGTGTAACTCTGTGAGTTGCATTCATACATCGAAATGCAGTTCTCAGAAGGCTTCTTTCAAGTTTTGATCTGAGGTTATTTTCCTTTTTCACCGTAGCCCATAATGAGCTCCCAAAGATCACTTTGCAGAACACAAGATAACAGAGTTAGCAAACTGTTCCAAGAAAGAAAGTGTGGAACTCTGTGTGATGAAGTCACACATCAGAAAGCAATCTCTCAGTAAGTTTCTCTCTAGTTATTATCTGAAGCTATATCCTTTTTCACCATGGGCCCCTATGGGTTCCCAAATCTCACTTTGCAGATTCCACGAAAAGAGTGTTAGCAAACTGCTTCCTGAGAACTAAGCAGTAAATCTGGGAGAGGAATTCAGAGCGCAAAAAGAAGTTTCTCAGAAAGCTTCTTTCACGATTTGAACTGATGATATTTCCTTTATCACCACAGGCCTCAATGCGATTCAAAGTAGTCCTCCTCAGGTTCCTCAAAAACACTGATAGTGGACTGCTGCATGAAACATAAGTGTAACTCTGAGAGATGAATTCACACATCACCAAGAAGTTTCTAACAAAGCTTCCTTCTAGTTTTCATCTGAGGATACTTCCTTTGTCACCGTAAGCTTCATTACGTTCAGAAGTATCCCATTGCAGATTTCCAGAAAACTGTGTTAGCAAACTGAACACTGAAGACAAACGTGTAACTCTGTGAGTTGCATTCAAACTTCGAAATGCAGTTTTTCAGAAGGCTTCTTTCCAGTTTTGATCTGAGGTTATTTCCTTTTTCACCATAGCCCACAATGAGACCCAAATATCACTTTGCAGAACACAAGATAACAAAGTTAGCAAACTGTTCCAAGAAGGGAAGGGTGCAACTCTGTGTGATGAAGTCACACATCAGAAAGCAATCTCTCAGTAAGATTCTCTCTAGTTATTATATGAAGATATATCCTTTTTCACCATGCGCCCCTATGGGCTCCCAAATCTCACTTTGCAGATTCCACGAAAAGAGTGTTAGCAAACTGCTTCCTGAGAACTAAGCAGTAAATCTGGGAGAGGAATTCAGAGCGCAAAAAGAAGTTTCTCAGAAAGCTTCTTTCACGATTTGAACTGATGATATTTCCTTTATCACCGCAGGCCTCAATGCGATTCAAAGAAGTCCTCCTCAGGTTCCTCAAAAACAGTGATAGTTGACTGCTGCATGAAACATAAGTGTAAATCTGAGAGATGAATTCACACATCACCAAGAAGTTTCTAACAAAGATTTTTTCTACTTTTCATCTGAGGATACTTCCTTTGTCACCGTAAGCTTCATTACGTTCAGAAGTTTCCCATTGCAGATTTCCAGAAAACTGTGTTAGCCAACTGAACACTGAAGACAAACGTGTTAATCTGTGAGTTGCATTCACACATCGAAATGCAGTTTCTCAGAAGGCTTCTTTCCAGTTTTGATCTGAGGTTATTTCCTTTTTCACCATAGCCCACAATGAGCTCCCAAATATCACTTTGCAGAACACAAGATAACAGAGTTAGCAAACTGTTCCAAGAAGGGAAGGGTGGAACTCTGTGTGATGAAGTCACGCATCAGAAAGCAATCTCTCAGTAAGCTTCTCTCTAGTTATTATGTGAAGATATATCCTTTTTCACCATGGGTCCCTATGGGCTCCCAAATCTCACTTTGCAGATTCCACGAAAAGAGTGTTAGCAAACTGCTTCCTGAAAACTAAGCAGTAACTCTGGGAGAGGAATTCAGAGAGCAGAAAGAAGTTTGGGTTCTGCAGAGTGAATTGGAGCTCATGTGGGCGGGTGAAAAGGAAATAACCTAGATCAAAACTCGAAAGAAGCCTTTTGAGAACTGCTTTTTGATGTGTGAATGCAAACCCAGAGTTACACGTTTGTCTTCAGTGTTCAGTTTGCTAACACATGTTTCTGGAAATCTGCAATGGGATACTTCTAACAAGAATGAAGCTTACGGTGACAAGGAATTATCCTCAGATGAAAACAGAAAGAAGCTTGTTTGAAACTTCTTGTATGTGGAATTCATGTCTCAAGTTACACTTATGTTTCACTGCAGCAGTCCACTATCAGTGTTTTGAGGAACTGAGAGGACTTCTTGGATCGCATGAGGCGCGCAAAAGGAAATATCATCATGTTCAAAACGTGAAAGAAGCTTTCTGAGAAACTTCCTTGCTGATCTGAATTCCTCTCAGAGTTAGCTTAGTTCTCAGGAACAGTTTGCTAACACTCTTTTCGTGGAACTGCAGTGAGATTTGGGAGCCCATAGGGGCCCATGTGGAAGGGATATATCTTCAGATAATAACTAGAGGAAGCTTACTGAGAGATGCTTTCTGATGTGTGACTTCATCACACAGAGTTCCACCCTTCCCTCGAGAATTTTGCTAACTCTGTTATCTTGTGTTCTGCAAAGTGATAGTGGGAGCTCATTGTGGGCTATGGTGAAAAAGGAAATAATTCAGATCAAAACTCGAAAGAAGCCTTCGTGAGAAACTGCATTTGATTGTGAATGCAACTCTCAGAGTTACACGTTTGTCTTCAGTTGTCAGTTTGCTAACACAGTTTTCTGGAAATCTGCAATGGGATACTTCTGAACGAATGAAGCTTACGGTGACAAAGGAATTCCTCAGATGAAAACTAGAAAGAAGCTTTGTTAGAAACTCTTGTGATGTGTGTATTCATCTCACAGAGTTACAACGGTTTCATGCAGCAGTCCATTACAGTGTTTTTGAGGAACCTGAGAGAGACTTCTTTGAATCGCATTGAGCCTGCGGTGATAAAGGAAATATCACAGTTCAAATCGTGAAAGAAGCTTTCTGAGAAACTCTTTGTCTGTGAATCCTCTCAAGAGTCCACTTTGTTCTCAGGAACAGTTTGCTAACACTCTTTCGTGGATCTGCAAGTGAGATTTGGGAGCCCATAGGGGCCCATGGTGTAAAAGGATATATCTTCAGAAAATAACTAGAGAGAAGCTTACGGAGATTGCTTCTGATGTGACTTCATCCACACGAGTTCCACCACTCCTTCTTGGAACAGTTGCAACTCTGTTGTGTGCTGCAAAGTGATATTTGGGAGCTCATTGTGGGCTATGGGTGAAAAGGAAATACCTCAGATCAAAACTGCGAAGAAGCCTTCTGAGGAACTGCATTTCGATGTGGAATGCAACTCACAGAGTTACACGTTTGTCTTCGTGTTTAGTTGCTAACACAGTTGTCTGGAAATCTGCAATGGGATACTTCTGAACTAATGAAGCTACGGTGACAACGAGGTACCTCAGATGAAAACTAGAAAGAAGCTTTGTTAAAAACTTCTTGGTGAGTGTGAATCATCTCTCAAGTTACACTTATGTTTCATGCAGCAGTCCTCTTCAGTGTTTTTGAGGAACCTGAGGAGGATTTCTTGAATCGCATTGAGGCCTGCGGTGATAAAGGAAATACATCAGTTCAAACGTGAAAGAAGCTTCTTCTGAGAAACTTCTTTGTGATCTCTGAATCCTCTCCCAGAGTTACTGCTTAGTTCTCAGGAAGCAGTTTGCTAACACTCTTTCGTGGAATTCAAAGTGAGATTTGGGAGCCATAGGGGCAGGTGGAAAAGTAATATCTTCAGAATAACTAAAGAGAAGCTTCTGAGAGATTGCTTTCTGAATGTGTGCTTCATCACAACCGAGTTCCACCTTCCCTTCTTGACAGTTTGCTAACTCTGTTATCTTTGTGTCTGCAAAGTGATATTGGGAGCTCATTGGGGCTATGGTGAAAAAGAAAATATCCTCAGATCAAAACTCGAAAGAAGCCTCTGAGAAACTGCATTCGATGTGTGAATGCAACTCACAGAGTTACACGTTTGTTCTTCAGTGTTCAGTTTGCTAAACAGTTTTTCTGGAAATCTGCAATGGGATACTTCTGAACGCAATGAAGCTTCCGGTGACAAAGGAATATCCTCAATGAAAACTAGAAAGAACTTGTTAGAAACTCTGTGATGTTGAATTCATCTTCAGAGTTACACTTATGTTCATGCAGCAGTCCCTTTCAGTGTTTTTGAGGAACCTGAGGAGGACTTCTTTGAATCGCTTGGAGGGGCGGTGATAAAGGAAATATCATCATTCAAATCTTGGAAAGAAGCTTTCTGAGAAACTCCTTTGTGTCTCTGAATCCTCTCCCGAGTACAGCTTATTTCTCAGGAAGCAGTTTGCTAACACTCTTTTCGTGGAATCTGCAAAGTGAGATTTGGGAGCCCATAGGGGCCCATGGTGGAAAAGATATATCTTCAGATAATACTAGAGAGAAGCTTACTGAGAGATGCTTTCTGGAGTGTGACTCATCACACAGAGTTCCACACTTCCTTCTTGGAACAGTTTGCAACTCTGTTATCTGTGTTCTGCAAGAGTATATTTGGGAGCTCATTGTGGGCAGGGTGAAAAAGGAAATATCCCAATCAAACTCGAGAGAAGCCTTCTGAGAACTGCATTTCGATGTGTGAATGCAACTCACGAGTTCACGTTGTCTTCAGTGTTCGTTGTGCAAACACAGTTTCTGGAAATCTGCAATGGGATACTTCGAACGTAATGAAGCTACGGTGACAAAGGATGTATCCTCAGATGAAAACTAGAAGAAGCTTTGTTAATTCTTGGGAGTGGGTGAATTCATCTCTCAGAGTTACACTTATGTTTCAGCAGCAGTCCACTTTCAGTGTTTTGAGGAACCTGAGGAGGACTTCTTTGAATGCTTGAGGCCTGCGGTGATAAAGGAAATATCATCAGTTCAAATCGTGAAAGAAGCTTTCTGAGAAACTCTTTGATCCTGAATTCCTCTCCCAGAGTTACAGCTAGTTCTCAGGAAGCAGTTTGCTAACACTCTTTTCGTGGAATCTGCAAAGTGAGATTGGGAGCCCATAGGGCCCATGTGGAAAAGATATATCTTCAGATAATAACTAGAGAGAAGCTTATGAGAGATTGCTTTCTGAGTGTGGACTCATCACACAGAGTTCCACACTCCTTCTTGGAACAGTTTGCTAACTCTGTTATCTGTGTTCGCAGAGTGATATTGGGAGCTCATGTGGGCTATGGTGAGAAGGAATAACCTCAGATCAAAACTCGAAAGAAGCCTTCTGAGAAACTGCATTTCGATGTGTGAAGCCAACTCACAGAGGTCACGTTTGTCTTCAGTGTTCAGTTTGCAACACAGTTTCTGGAAATCTGCAATGGATACTTCTGAACGTAATGAACTTACGGTGACAAAGAATTACCTCTGAGAAACTAGAAAGAAGTTTGTTAGAAACTCTTGGTGATGTGTGAATTCATCTCTCAGGTTACACTTATGTTCATGCAGCAGTCCATATCACTGTTTTTGAGGAACTGAGAGGGACTTCTTGGATCGCATTGAGGCCTACGCGGAAAAAGGATAATAGCATAGTTCAAAGTGAAAGAAGCTTTCTGAGAAACTTCCTTGTGATCTCTGATACCTCTCACAGTTACGCTTAGTTCTCAGAACAGTTTGCTAAACATTTCGTGGAATCTGCAGATGAGATTGGGAGCCCATAGGCCCATGGTGAAAAGGATATATCTTCAGATAAATACTAGAGAGAAGCTACTGAGAGATTGCTTTCTGAGTGTGACTTCATCACACAGAGTTCACTCCCTTCTGAGAACAGTTTGCTAACTCGTTATCTTGTGTTCTGCTAGTGAATTGGGAGCTCATTTGGGCAATGGTGAAAAGGAATAACCTCAGATCAAAACTGGAAAGAAGCCTCTGAGAAACTGCATTTCGATGTGTGAATGCAAACTAGAATACACGTTTGTCTTCCAGTGTTCAGTTTGCTAACACAGTTTCGGAAATCTGCAATGGATACTTCTGAACGTAAGTAGCTTACGTGACAAAGGAAGTATCCTCAGATGAAAACTAGAAAGAAGCTTTGTTAGAAACTTCTTGGTTATGTGTGCTTCATCTTCAGAGTTACACTTAGTGTCATGCAGCAGTCCATTATCACTGTTTTTGAGAACCTGAGAAGGACTCTTTGATCGCATGAGGCCTACGCTGATAAAGGAAATATCACG
>NC_044551.1:19278939-19325278 GCF_007565055.1 Rhinopithecus roxellana | reverse complement strand
TTGGTGATGTGTGAATTCATCTCTCAGAGTTACACTTATGTTCATGCAGCAGTCCTATCAGTGTTTTTGAGGAACCTGAGAGGACTTCTTTGAATCGCATTGAGGCCTGCTGATAAAGGAATATCAGCATTCAAAGTGAAAGAACTTTCTGAGAAACTTCTTGTGTTCTGTGAATTCCTCTCCAGAGTTACTCTTAGTTCTCAGGAAGCAGTTTGCTAACACTCTTTTCGTGGAATCTGCAAAGTGAGATTTGGGAGCCCATAGGGCCCATGGTGAAAAAGGATATATCTTCAGATAATAACTAGAGAGAAGCTTACTGAGAGATTGCTTTCTGATGTGTGACTTCATCACACAGAGTTCCCTTCCCTTCTTGGAACAGTTTGCTAACTCTGTTATCTTGTGTTCTGCAAAGTGATATTTGGGAGCTCATTGTGGGCTATGGTGAAAAAGGAAATAACCTCAGATCAAAACTCGAAAGAAGCCTTCTGAGAAACTGCATTCGATGTGTGAATGCAACTCACAGAGTTACACGTTTGTCTTCAGTGTTCAGTTTGCTAACACAGTTTTCTGGAAATCTGCAATGGGATACTTCTGAACGTAATGAAGCTTACGGTGACAAAGGAAGTATCCTCAGATGAAAACTAGAAAGAAGCTTGTTAGAAACTTCTTGGTGATTGTGAATTCATCTCACAGAGTTACACTTTGATTCGTGCAGCAGTCCGCTATCAGTGTTTTTGAGGAACCTGAGGAGGACTTTTTGAATCGCATTGAGGCCTACGCTGATAAAGGAAATTCAGCAGTTCAAATCGTGAAAGAAGCTTTCTGAGAAACTTCCTTGATCTTGAATTTCTCACAGAGTTACAGCTTAGTTCTCAGGAAAGTTTGCTAACACTCTTTTCGTGGAATCTGCAGAGTGAGATTTGGGAGCCCATAGGGGCCCATGGTGAAAAGGATATCTTCAGAAATAACTAGAGAGAAGCTTACTGAGAGATTGCTTTCTGATGTGTGACTTCATCACACAGAGTTCCACCCTTCCCTTCTTGGAACAGTTTGCTAACTCTGTTATCTTGTGGTCTGCAAAGTGATTTGGGAGCTCATTGGGGCTATGGTGAAAAAGGAAATATCCAGATCAAAACTCGAAAGAAGCCTTCTGAGAAACTGCATTTCGATGTGTGAATGCAACTCACAGAGTTACACGTTTGTCTTCAGTGTTCAGTTTGCTAACACAGTTTTCTGGAAATCTGCAATGGGATACTTCTGAACGCAATGAAGCTTACGGTGACAAAGGAAGTATCCTCAGATGAAAACTAGAAAGAAGCTTTGTTAGAAACTTCTTGGTGATGTGTGAATTCATCTCACAGAGTTACACTTATGGTTCATGCAGCAGTCCATTATCACTGTTTTTGAGGAACCTGAGAGGACTTCTTTGAATCGCATTGAGGCCTACGCTGATAAAGGAAATATCAGCAGTTCAAAACGTGAAAGAAGCTTTCTGAGAAACTTCCTTGTGATCTGTGAATTCCTCCCAGAGAGTTACAATCTTAGTTGTCAGGAAACAGTTTGCTAACCCTCTTTTCATGGAATCCGCAGAGTGTGAAGATTTGGGAGCCATAGGGGCCCATGTGGGAAAGGATATATCTTTCAGAAAAAAACTAGAGAGAAGCTTAATGAGAGATTGCTTTCTGATGTGTGACTTCATCACACAGAGTTCCACACATCCCTTCTTTAACAGTTTGCTACTCTGTTATCTTATGGTCTGCAAAGTGATATTTGGGAGCTCATTCTGGGCTATGGTGAAAAAGGAAATATCCTCAGATCAAAACTCGAAAGAAGCCTTCTGAGAAACTGCATTTCGATGTGTGAATGCAACCCACAGAGTTACAAACGTTTGTCTTCAGTGTTCAGTTTGCTAACACAGTTTTCTGGAAATCTGCAATGGATACTTCTGAACGCAATGAACCTTACGTTGACAAAGGAAGTATCCTCAGATGAAAATTAGAAAGAAGCTTGTTAGAAACTTCTTGGTGAGGAGTGAATTTATCTCTCAGAGTTACACTTATGTGTCATGCAGCAGTCCGCTATCAGTGTTTTTGAGGAACCTGAGGAGGACTTCTTTGAATTGCATTGAGGCCTCCGGTGATAAAGGAAATGTCATCAGTTTCAAATCGTGAAAGAAGCTTTCTGAGAAACTTCCTTGTGATCTCTGAATTCCTCTCCCCGAGTGTTACAGCTTAGTTCTCAGGAAAGAGTTTGCTAACACTCTTTCGTGGAATCTGCAAAGTGATATTTGGGAGCCAATAGCGGCCCATGGTGAAAAAGGATATAGCTTCAGATACTAACTAGAGAAGAAGCTTACTGAGAGATTGCTTTCTGATGTGTGACTTCATCACACAGAGTTCCACACTTCCCTTCTTGGAAGAGTTTGCTAACTCTGTTATCTTCTGTTCTGCAGAGTGATATTTGGGAGCTCATTTTGGGCTATGGTGAAAAAGGAAATAACCTCAGATCAAACTCGATAGAAGCCTTCTGAGAAACTGCATTTCGATGTGTGAATGCAACTCATAGAATTACACGTTTCTCTTCAGTGTTCAGTTTGCTAACACAGTTTTCTGGAAATCTGCAATGGGATACTTCTGAACGCAATGACGCTTACGGTGACAAAGGAAGTATCCTCAGATGAAAACTAGAAAGAAGCTTTGTTAAAAACTTCTTGGTGATGTGTGAATTCATCTCACAAAGTTACACTTATGATTCGTGCAGCAGTCCTCTATCAGTGTTTTTGACGAACCTGAGGAGGACTTATTTGAATCGCATTGATGCCTACGATGATAAAGGAAATATCAACAGTTCAAATCGTGAAAGAAGCTTTCTGAGAAACTTCCTTGTGATCTGTGAATTTCTATCACAGAGTTACATCTTCGTTCTCAGGAAACAGTTTGCTAACACTCTTTTCGTGGAATCTGTAGAGTGAGAATTGGGAGCCCATCGGGGCCCATGGTGGAAAGGATATATCTTCAGCCAATAACTAGGAAGAAGCTTACTGACAGATTGCTTTCTGATGTGTGACTTCATCACACAGAGTTCCCACCTTCCCTTCTTGAAACAGTTTGCTAACTCTGTTATCTTGTGGTCTGCAAAGTGATTTTGGGAGCTCATTGTGGGCTATGGTGAAAAAGGAAATATCCCAGATCAAAACTCGAAAGAAGCCTTCTGAGAAACTGCATTTCGATGTGTGAAATGCAACTCACAGAGTTACACGTTTGTCTTCAGTGTTCATTTTGCTAACACAGTTTCTGGAAATCTGCAATGGGATACTTCTGAACGCAATGAAGCTTACGGTGACAAAGGAAATTATCCTCAGATAAAAACTAGAAGAAGCTTTGTTAGAAACTTCTTGGTGATGTGTGAATTCATCTCACAGAGTTTCAGTGATGGTTCATGCAGGCAGTCCATTATCACTGTTTTTTGAGGAACCTGAGAAGGACTTATCTTTGAAATCGCATTGAGGCCTACTCTGATAAAGGAAATATCAGCAGTTCAAAACGTGAAAGAAGCTTTCTGAGAAACTTCCTTGTGATCTGTGAATTCCTCCCACAGAGTTACATCTTAGTTCTCAGGAAACAGTTTGCTAAACCTCTTTTCATGGAATCCGCAGAGTGAGATTTGGGAGCCCATAGGGGCCCATGGTGGGAAAGGTATATCTTCAGAAAAAAACTAGAAAGGAGCTTAATGAGAGATTGCTTTCTGATGTGTGACTTCATTACACAGAGTTCCACCCTTCCCTTCTTGTAACCGTTTGCTAACTCTGTTACCTTGTGTTCTGCAAAACGATATTTGGGAGCTCATTGGGCTATGGTGAAAAAGGAAATAACATCACATCAAAACTGGAAAGAAGCCTTCTGAGAAACTGCATTTCGATGTGTGAATGCAACTCACAGAGTTACACGTTTGTCTTCAGTGTTCAGTTTGCTAACACAGTTTTCTGGAATTCTGCAATGGGATACTTCTGAATGTAATGAAGCTAACGGTGACAAAGGAAGTATCCTCAGATGAAAACTAGAAAGAAGCTTTGTTAGAAACTTCTTGGGGATGTGTGATTTCATCTCTCATAGTTACACTTATGTTTCTTGCAGCAGTCCACTATCAGTGTTTTTGAGGAACCTGAGGAGGATTTCTTTGAATCGCATTGAGGCCTGCGGTGATAAAGGAAATATCATCAGCTCAAATCGTGAAAGAAGCTTTCTGAGAAACTTCTTTCTGCTCCCTGAATTCCTCTCCCAGAGTGACTGCTTAGTTCTCAGGAAGCAGTTTGCGAACACTCTTTTCGTGGAATCTGCAAAGTGAGATTTGGGATCCCATAGAGGCCCATGGTGAAAAAGGATATATCTTCAGATAATAACTAGAGAGAAGCTTACTGAGAGATTGCTTTCTGATGTGTGACTTCATCACACAGAGTTCCACACTTCCCTTCTTGGAACAGTTTGCTATCTCTGTTATCTTGTGTTCTGTAAAGTGATATTTGGGAGCTCATTGTGGGCTATGGTGAAAAAGGAAATAACCTCAGATCAAAACTGGAAAGAAGCCTTCTGAGAAACTGCATTTCGATGTGTGAATGCAACTCACAGAGTTACACGTTTGTCTTCAGTGTTCAGTTTGCTAACACAGTTTTCTGGAAATCTGCAATGGGATACTTCTGAACGCAATGACGCTTACGGTGACAAAGGAAGTATCCTCAGATGAAAACTAGAAAGAAGCTTTGTTAAAAACTTCTTGGTGATGTGTGAATTCATCTCACAGTGTTACACTTATGATTCGTGCAGCAGTCCGCTATCAGTGTTTTTGAGGAACCTGAGGGGGACTTATTTGAATCGCATTGAGGCCTACGCTGATAAAGGAAATATCAACAGTTCAAATTGTGAAAGAAGATTTCTGAGAAACTTCCTTGTGATCTGTGAATTTCTATCACAGGGTTACATCTTCGTTCTCAGGAAACAGTTTGCTAACACTCTTTTCGTGGAATCTGTAGAGTGAGATTTGGGAGCCCATCGGGGCCCATGGTGGAAAGGGATATATCTTCAGCCAATAACTAGGAAGAAGCTTACTGAGAGATTGCTTTAAAATGTGTGACTTCATCACACAGAGTTCCACCCTTCCCTTCTTGAAACAGTTTGCTAACTCTGTTATCTTGTGGTCTGCAAAGTGACGTTTGGGAGCTCATTGTGGGCTATGGTGAAAAAGTAACTATCCACAGATCAACACTCGAAAGAAACCTTCTGAGAAACTGCATTTCTATGTGTGAATGCAACTCACAGAATTACACGTTTGTCTTCAGTGTTCAGTTTGCTAACACAGTTTTCTGGAAATCTGAAATGGGATTCTTCTGAACGCAATGAATCTTACGGTGACAAAGGAAGTATCCTCAGATGAAAACTAGAAAGAAGCTTTGTTAGAAACTTCTTGGTGATGTGTGAATTCATCTCACAGAGTTTCAGTGATGGTTCATGCAGCAGTCCATTATCACTGTTTTTGAGGAACCTGAGAAGGACTTCTATGGATCGCATTGAGGCCTACGCTGATTAAGGAAATATCAGCAGTTCAAAACGTGAAAGAAGCTTTGTGAGAAACTTCCTTGTGATCTGTGAATTCCTCCCACAGAGTTACATCTTAGTTCTCAGGAAAGAGTTTGCTAACCCTCTTTTCGTGGAATCCGCAGAGTGAGACTTCGGAGCCCATAGGGGCCCATGGTGGGAAAGGTATATCTTCAGAAAATAACTAGAGAGAAGCTTAATGAGAGATTGCTTTCTGATGTGTGACTTCATCACACAGAGTTCCACACTTCCCTTCTTTTAACAGTTTGCTAACTCTGTTATCTTGTGGTCTGCAGAGTGATATTTGGGGGCTCCTTCTGGGCTATGGTGTAAAAGGAAATATCCTCAGATCAAAACTCGAAAAAAGCCTTCTGAGAAACTGCATTTCGATGTGTGAATGCAACTCACACAGTTACACGTTTGTCTTCAGTGTTCAGTTTGCTAACGCAGTTTTCTGGAAATCTGCAATGGGATACTTCTGAACGTAATAAAGCTTATGGTGAAAAAGGAATTATCCTCAGAATAAAACTAGAAAGAAGCTTTGTTAGAAACTTTTTGTGATGTGTGAATTCATCTCTCAGAGTTACACTTATGTGTCATGCAGCAGTCCATTATCACTGTTTTTGAGGAACCTGAAAGGGACTTCTTTGGATCGCATTGAGGCCTACACTGGTAAAGAGAGTATCAGCATTTCAAAAGGTGAAAGAACCTTTCTGAGAATCTTCCTTGTGTTCTCTGAATTCCTCTCACAGAGTTACATTTTAGTTCTCAGGAAACAGTTTGCTAACACTCTTTTCGTGGAAACTGCAAAGTGAGATTTGGGAGCCCATAGGGACCCATGGTGAAAAAGGATATATCTTCAGATAATAACTATAGAGAAGCTTA
The DNA here is from genome assembly GCF_007565055.1 of Rhinopithecus roxellana. Taxonomy (NCBI): domain Eukaryota; kingdom Metazoa; phylum Chordata; class Mammalia; order Primates; family Cercopithecidae; genus Rhinopithecus; species Rhinopithecus roxellana. The sequence goes on along the minus strand of NC_044551.1, from coordinate 19,318,805 downwards.
CTGAGAGATTGCTTTATGATGTGTGAATTCCTCACACAGAGGTCCACACTTCCCTTCTTGAAACAGTTTGCTAAATCTGTTATCTTGTGTTCTGCAGAGTGATATTTGGGAACTCATTGAGGGTATGGTGAAAAAGGAAATATCCTCAGACCAAAACTCGAAAGAAGCCTTCTGAGAAACTGCATATCGGTGTGTGAATGCAACTCACAGAGTTACACGTTTGTCTTCAGTGTTCAGTTTGCTAACACAGTTTTCTGTAAATCTGCAATGGGATACTTCTGAACGCAATGATGCTTACGGTGACAAAGGAAATATCCTCAGATGAAAACTAGAGAGAAGCTTTGTTAGAAACTTCTTGGTGATGTGTGAATTCATCTCACAGAGTTACACTTATGATTCGTGCAGCAGTCCGCTATCAGTGTTTTTGAGGAACCTGAGGAGGACTTATTTGAATCGCATTGAGGCCTATGCTGATAAGGGAAATATCAGCAGTTCAAAACGTGAAAGAAGCTTTCTGAGAAACTTCCTTGTGATCTGAGTATTCCTCCCACAGAGTTACATTTTAGTTCTCAGGAAACAGTTTGCTAACCCTCTTTTCGTGGAATCCGCAGAGTGAGATTTGGAAGCCCATAGGGGCCTATGGTGGACAAGGTATATCTTCAGAAAATCACTAGAGAGAAGCTTACTGAGAGATTGCTTTCTGATGTGTGAATTCATCACACAGAGTTCCACACTTCCCTTCTTTTAACAGTTTGCTAACTCTGTTATCTTGTGGTCTGCAAAGTGATATTTGTGAGCTCATTCTGGGCTATGGTGAAAAAGGAAATATCCTCAGATCAAAACTCGAAAGAAGCCTTCTGAGAAACTGCATTTCGATGTGTGAATGCAACTCACAGAGTTACACGTTTGTCTTCCGTGTTCAGTTTGCTAAGACAGTTTTCTGGAAATCTGCAATGGGATACTTCTGAACGTAATGAAGCTTACGGTGACAAAGGAAGTATCCTCAGATGAAAACTAGAAAGAAGCTTTGTTAGAAACATCTTGGTGATGTGTGAATCTTCTCTCAGAGTTACACTTATGTTTCATGCAACAGTCCGCTATCTGTGTTTTTGAGGAAATGGAGGAGGAATTATTTGAATCGCATTGAGGCTTGCGGTGATAATGGAAATATCATCAGTTCAAATCGTGAAAGAACCTTTCTGAGAAACTTCTTTGTGATCTCTGAATTCCTCTCCCAGAGTTACAGCTTAGTCCTCAGGAAGCAGTTTGCTAACACTCTGTTCGTGGAATCTGTAGAGTGAGATTTGGGAGCCCATAGGGTCCCATGTTGGAAAAGGATATATCTTCAGAATATAACTAGAGAGAAGCGTACTGAGAGATTGCTTTCTGATGTGTGACTTCATCACACAGAGTTGCACAATTCCCTTCTTGGAACAGTTTGCTAAATCTGTTATCTTGTGTTCTGCAAAGTGATATGTGGGAGCTCATTGAGGGCTAGGGTGAAAAAGAAATATCCTCAATCAAAACTGGAAAGACGGCTTCTGAGAAACTGCATTTCGATGTGTGAATGCAACTCACAGAGTTACAGGTTTGTCTTCAGTGTTCAGTTTGCTAACACAGTTTTCTGGAAATCTGCAATGGGATACTTCTGAACCCAATGAAGCTTATGGTGACAAAGGAAATATCCTCAGATGAAAACTAGAAAGAAGCTTTGTTAGAAACTTCTTGGTGATGTGTGAATTCACCTCACAGAGTTACAGTGATGGTTCATCCAGCAGTCCATTATCACTGTTTTTGAGGAACCTGAGAAGGACTTGTTTGGATCGCATTGAGGCCTGGGCCGATAAAGGAAATATCAGCAGTTCAAAACGTGAGAGAAGCTTTCTGAGAAACTTCCTTGTGATCTGTGATTTCCGGTCACAGAGTTACAGCTTAGTTCTCAGGAAACAGTTTGCTAACACTCTTATCGTGGAATCTGCAGAGTGAGATTTGGAAGCCTATAGGGGCCCATGGTGGAAAGGAATATATCTTCAGAAAATAACTAGAGAGAATCTTACTGAGAGATTGCTTTCTGATGTGTGACTTCATCACACAGAGTTCCACCCCTCCCTTCTTGGAACAGTTTGCTACCTCTGTTATCTTGTGTTCAGCAGAGTGATATTTGGGCGCTCTTTGTGGGCTATGGTGAAAAAGGAAATATCCGCAGATCAAAACTCGAAAGAAGCCTTCTGAGAAACTGCATTTCAATGTGTGAGTGCAACTCGCAGAGTTACACGTTTGTTGTCTTCAGTGTTCAGTTTGCTAACACAGATTTCTGGAAATCTGAAATGGGATACTTCTGAACGTAATGAAGCTTACGGTGACAAAGGAAATATCCTCAGATGAAAACTAGAAAGAAGCTTTGTTAGAAACTTCTTGGTGATGTGTGAATTCATCTCTCAGAGTTACAAATATGTTTCATACAGCAGTCCGCTATCAGTGTTTTTGAGGAACCTGAGGAGGACTTCTTTGAATCGCATTGAGGCATGCAGTGATAAAGGAAATATCACCAGTTCAAATCGTGAAAGAAGCTTTCTGCGAAACTTCTTTGTGATCTCTGAATTCCTCTCCAATGGTTACAGCTTACTTCTCAGGAAGCAGTTTGCTAACACTCTTTTCGTGGAATCTGCAAAGTGAGATTTGGGAGCCCCCAGGGGCCCATGGTGAAACAGGATATATCTTCAGATAATAACTAGAGAGAAGCTCACTGGGACATTGCATTCTGATGTGTGACTTCATCACACAGAGTTCCACCCTACCCTTCTTGGACAGTTTGCTAACTCTGTTATCTTGTGTTCTGCAAAGTGATATGTGGGAGCTCATTGAGGGCTATGTTGAAAAAGGAAATATCCTCAATCAAAACTGGAAAGAAGGCTTCTGAGAAACTGCATTTTGATGTGTGAATGCAACTCACAGAGTTACACGTTTCTCTTCAGTGTTCAGTTTGCTATCACAGTTTTCTGGAAATCTGCAATGGGATACTTCTGAACCCAATGAAGCTTACGGTGAAAAAGGAAATATACTCAGATGAAAACGAGAAAGAAGCTTTGTTAGAAACTTCTTGGTGATGTGTGAATTCATCTCACAGAGTTACAGTGATGGTTCATCAAGCAGTCCATTACCACTGTTTTTGAGGAACCTGAGAAGGACTTCTTTGGATCGCAGTGAGGCCTACACTGATAAAGGAAATATCAGCAGTTCAAAACGTGAGAGAAGCTTTCCAGAAACTTCCTTGTGATCCGTGATTTCCGGTCACAGAGTTACAGCTTAGTTCTCAGGAATCAGTTTGCTAACACTCTTTTCGTGGAATCTGCAGAGTGAGATTTGGAAGCCTATAGGGGCCCATGGTGGAAAAGAATATATCCTCAGAAAATAACTAGAGAGCAGCTCACTGGGAGATTGCATTCTGATGTGTGACTTCATCACACAGACTTCCACCCTTCCCTTCTTGGAACAGTTTGCTAACTCTGTTATCTTGTGTTCTGCAAAGTGATATGTGGGAGCACATTGAGGGCTATGGTGAAAAAGGAAATATCCTCAATCAAAACTGGAAAGAAGGCTTCTGAGAAACTGCATTTCGATGTGTGAATGCAACTCACAGAGTTACACGTTTCTCTTCAGTGTTCAGTTTGCTATCACAGTTTTCTGGAAATCTGCAATGGGATACTTCTGAACCCAATGAAGCTTACGGTGAAAAAGGAAATATACTCAGATGAAAACTAGAAAGAAGATTTGTTAGAAACTTCTTGGTGATGTGTGAATTCATCTCACAGATTTACAGTGATGGTTCATCCAGCAGTCCATTATCACTGTTTTTGAGGAACCTGAGAAGGACTTCATTGGATCGCATTGAGGCCTACGTTGATAAAGGAAATATCAGCAGTTCAAAACGTGAGAGAAGCTTTCTGAGAAACTTCCTTGTGATCTGTGATTTCCGGTCACAGAGTTACAGCTTAATTCTCAGGAAAGAGTTTGCTAACACTCTTTTCGTGGAATCTGCAGAGTGAGATTTGGAAGCCTATAGGGGCCCATGGTGGAAAAGAATATATCGTCAGAAAATAACTAGAGAGAAGCTTACTGAGAGATTGCTTTCTGATGTGTGACTTCATCACACAGAGTTCCACCCCTCCCTTCTTGGAACAGTTTGCTACCTCTGTTATCTTGTGTTCTGCAGAGTGATATTTGGGCGCTCATTGTGGGCTACTTTGAAAAAGGAAATAACCTCAGATCAAAACTCGAAAGAAGCCTTGTGAGAAACTGCATGTTGATGTGTGAATGCAACTCACAGAGTTACACGTTTGTCTTCACTGTTCAGTTTACTAACACAGTTTTCTGGAAATCTGCAATGGGATACTTCTGAATGTAATGAAGCTTACGGTGACAAAGGAAGTATCCTCAGATGAAAACTAGAAAGAAGCTTTGTTAGAAACTTCTTGGTGATGTGTGAATTCATCTCTCAGAGTTACACTTATGTTTCATGCAGAAGTCCGCTATCAGTGTTTTTGACGAACCTGAAGAGGACTTCTTTGAATCGCATTGAGGCCTGCGGTGATAAAGGACATATCATCAGTTCAAATCGTGAAAGAAGCTTTCTGAGAAACTCCTTTGTGATCTCTGAATTCCGCTCCCAGTGTTATAGCTTAGTTCTCAGGAAACAGTTTGCTAACACTCTTTTCGTGGAATCTGCAAAGTGAGTTTTGGGAGCCCAAAGGGGCCCATGGTGAAAAAGGATATATCTTCAGATAATAACTAGAGAGAAGGCTTACTGAGAGATTGCTATCTGATGTGTGACTTCATCACACAGAATTCCACCCTTCCCTTCTTGGAACAGTTTGCTACCTCTGTTATCTTGGGTTCTGCATAGTGATATTTGGGAGCTCAATTGTGGGCTATGGTGAAAAAGGAAATAACCTCAGATCAAAACTCGAAAGAAGCCTTCTGAGAAACTGCATTTCGATGTGTGAGTGCAACTCGCAGAGTTACACATTTGTCTTCAGTGTTCAGTTTGCTAACACAGATTTCTGGAAATCTGCATTGGGATACTTCTGAACGTAATGAAGCTTACGGTGACAAAGGAAATATCCTCAGATGAAAACTAGAAAGAAGCTTTGTTAGAAACTTCTTGGTGATGTGTGAATTCATCTCTCAGAGTTACAAATATGTTTCATACAGCAGTCCACTATCAGTGTTTTTGAGGAACCTGAGGAGGACTTCTTTGAATCGCATTGAGGAATGCGGTGATAAAGGAAATATTACCAGTTCAAATCGTGAAAGAAGCTTTCTGCGAAACTTCTTTGTGATCTCTGAATTCCTCTCCAAGAGTTACAGCTTACTTCTCAGGAAGCAGTTTGCTAACACTCTTTTCGTGGAATCTGCAAAGTGAGATTTGGGAGCCCCCAGGGGCCCATGGTGAAACAGGATATATCTTCAGATAATAACTAGAGAGATGCTCACTGGGACATTGCATTCTGATGTGTGACTTCATCACACAGAGTTCCACCCTACCCTTCTTGGACAGTTTGCTAACTCTGTTATCTTGTGTTCTGCAAAGTGATATGTGGGAGCTCATTGAGGGCTATGTTGAAAAAGGAAATATCCTCAATCAAAACTGGAAAGAAGGCTTCTGAGAAACTGCATTTCGATGTGTGAATGCAACTCACAGAGTTACACGTTTCTCTTCAGTGTTCAGTTTGCTATCACAGTTTTCTGGAAATCTGCAATGGGATACTTCTGAACCCAATGAAGCTTACGGTGAAAAAGGAAATATACTCAGATGAAAACGAGAAAGAAGCTTTGTTAGAAACTTCTTGGTGATGTGTGAATTCATCTCACAGAGTTACAGTGATGGTTCATCAAGCAGTCCATTACCACTGTTTTTGAGGAACCTGAGAAGGACTTCTTTGGATCGCAGTGAGGCCTACACTGATAAAGGAAATATCAGCAGTTCAAAACGTGAGAGAAGCTTTCTGAGAAACTTCCTTGTGATCCGTGATTTCCGGTCACAGAGTTACAGCTTAGTTCTCAGGAAACAGTTTGCTAACACTCTTTTCGTGGAATCTGCAGAGTGAGATTTGGAAGCCTATAGGGGCCCATGGTGGAAAAGAATATATCCTCAGAAAATAACTAGAGAGAAGCTCACTGGGAGATTGCATTCTGATGTGTGACTTCATCACACAGACTTCCTCCCTTCCCTTCTTGGAACAGTTTGCTAACTCTGTTATCTTGTGTTCTGCAAAGTGATATGTGGGAGCACATTGAGGGCTATGGTGAAAAAGGAAATATCCTCAATCAAAACTGGAAAGAAGGCTTCTGAGAAACTGCATTTCGATGTGTGAATGCAACTCACAGAGTTACACGTTTCTCTTCAGTGTTCAGTTTGCTATCACAGTTTTCTGGAAATCTGCAATGGGATACTTCTGAACCCAATGAAGCTTACGGTGAAAAAGGAAATATACTCAGATGAAAACTAGAAAGAAGATTTGTTAGAAACTTCTTGGTGATGTGTGAATTCATCTCACAGATTTACAGTGATGGTTCATCCAGCAGTCCATTATCACTGTTTTTGAGGAACCTGAGAAGGACTTCATTGGATCGCATTGAGGCCTACGTTGATAAAGGAAATATCAGCAGTTCAAAACGTGAGAGAAGCTTTCTGAGAAACTTCCTTGTGATCTGTGATTCCTCGTCACAGAGTTACAGCTTAGTTCTCAGGAAAGAGTTTGCTAACACTCTTTTCGTGGAATCTGCAGAGTGAGATTTGGAGCCTATAGGGGCCCATGGTGGAAAAGAATATATCTTCAGAAAATAACTAGAGAGAAGCTTACTGAGAGATTGCTTTCTGATGTGTGACTTCATCACACAGAGTTCCACCCCTCCCTTCTTGGAACAGTTTGCTAACCTCTGTTATCTTGTGTTCTGCAGAGTGATATTTGGGCGCTCATTGTGGGCTACTGTGAAAAAGGAAATAACCTCAGATCAAAACTCGAAAGAAGCCTTCTGAGAAACTGCATGTTCGATGTGTGAATGCAACTCACAGAGTTACACGTTTGTCTTCACGTGTTCAGTTTGCTAACACAGTTTTCTGGAAATCTGCAATGGGATACTTCTGAATGTAATGAAGCTTACGGTGACAAAGGAAGTATCCTCAGATGAAAACTAGAAAGAAGCTTTGTTAGAAACTTCTTGGTGATGTGTGTATTCATCTCTCAGAGTTACACTTATGTTTCATGCAGAAGTCCGCTATCAGTGTTTTTGACGAACCTGAAGAGGACTTCTTTGAATCGCATTGAGGCCTGCGGTGATAAAGGACATATCATCAGTTCAAATCGTGAAAGAAGCTTTCTGAGAAACTCCTTTGTGATCTCTGAATTCCGCTCCCAGTGTTATAGCTTAGTTCTCAGGAAACAGTTTGCTAACACTCTTTTCGTGGAATCTGCAAAGTGAGTTTTGGGAGCCCAAAGGGGCCCATGGTGAAAAAGGATATATCTTCAGATAATAACTAGAGAGAAGGTTACTGAGAGATTGCTATCTGATGTGTGACTTCATCACACAGAATTCCACCCTTCCCTTCTTGGAACAGTTTGCTAACTCTGTTATCTTGGGTTCTGCATAGTGATATTTGGGAGCTCAATGTGGGCTATGGTGAAAAAGGAAATAACCTCAGATCAAAACTCGAAAGAGGCCTTCTGAGAAACTGCATTTCGATGTGTGAGTGCAACTCACAGAGTTACACATTTGTCTTCAGTGTTCAGTTTGCTAACACAGATTTCTGGAAATCTGCAATGGGATACTTCTGAACGTAATGAAGCTTACGGTGACAAAGGAAATATCCTCAGATGAAAACTAGAAAGAAGCTTTGTTAGAAACTTCTTGGTGATGTGTGAATTCATCTCTCAGAGTTACACTCATGTTTCATGCAGCAGTCCTCTATCAGTGTTTTTGAGGAACCTGAGGAGGACTTCTTTGAATCGCATTGAGGAATGCGGTGATAAAGGAAATATTACCAGTTCAAATCGTGAAAGAAGCTTTCTGCGACACTTCTTTGTGATCTCTGAATTCCTCTCCAAGAGTTACAGCTTACTTCTCAGGAAGCAGTTTGCTAACACTCTTTTCGTGGAATCTGCAAAGTGAGATTTGGGAGCCCCCAGGGGCCCATGGTGAAACAGGATATATCTTCAGATAATAACTAGAGAGAATGCTCACTGGGACATTGCATTCTGATGTGTGACTTCATCACACAGAGTTCCACCCTACCCTTCTTGGACAGTTTGCTAACTCTGTTATCTTGTGTTCTGCAAAGTGATATGTGGGAGCTCATTGAGGGCTATGTTGAAAAAGGAAATATCCTCAATCAAAACTGGAAAGAAGGCTTCTGAGAAACTGCATTTCGATGTGTGAATGCAACTCACAGAGTTACACGTTTCTCTTCAGTGTTCAGTTTGCTATCACAGTTTTCTGGAAATCTGCAATGGGATACTTCTGAACCCAATGAAGCTTACGGTGACAAAGGAAATATACTCAGATGAAAACTAGAAAGAAGCTTTGTTAGAAACTCCTTGGTGATGTGTGAATTCATCTCACAGAGTTACAGTGATGGTTCATCCAGCAGTCCATTATCACTGTTTTTGAGGAACCTGAGAAGGACTTCTTTGGATCGCATTGAGGCCTACGTTGATTAAGGAAATATCAGCAGTTCAAAACGTGAGAGAAGCTTTCTGAGAAACTTCCTTGTGATCTGTGATTTCCGGTCACAGAGTTACAGCTTAGTTCTCAGGAAACAGTTTGCTAACACTCTTTTCGTGGAATCTGCAGAGTGAGATTTGGAAGCCTATAGGGGCCCATGGTGGAAAAGAATATATCGTCAGAAAATAACTAGAGAGAAGCTTACTGAGAGATTGCTTTCTGATGTGTGACTTCATCACACAGAGTTCCACCCCTCCCTTCTTGGAACAGTTTGCTAACTCTGTTATCTTGTGTTCTGCAGAGTGATATTTGGGCGCTCATTGTGGGCTACTTTGAAAAAGGAAATAACCTCCGATCAAAACTCGAAAGAAGCCTAGTGAGAATCTGCATGTCCATGTGTGAATGCAACTCACAGATTTACACGTTTGTCTTCACTGTTCAGTTTGCTAACACAGTTTTCTGGAAATCTGCAATGGGATACTTCTGAATGTAATGAAGCTTACCGGTGACAAAGGAAGTATCCTCAGATGAAAACTAGAAAGAAGCTTTGTTAGAAACTTCTTGGTGATGTGTGAATTCATCTCTCAGAGTTACACTTATGTTTCATGCAGCAGTCCGCTATCAGTGTTTTTGAGGAACCTGAGGAGGACTTCTTTGAATCGCATTGAGGCCTGCGGTGATAAAGGAAATATCATCAGTTCAAATCGTGAAAGAAGCTTTCTGAGAAACTTCTTTCTGCTCTCTGAATTCCTCTCCCAGAGTTACTGCTTAGTTCTCAGGAAACAGTTTGCTAACACTCTTTTCGTGGAATCTGCAAAGTGAGATTTGGGAGCCCAAAGGGGCCCATGGTGAAAAAGGATATATCTTCAGATAATAACTAGAGAGAAGCTTACTGAGAGATTGCTTATCTGATGTGTGACTTCATCACACAGAGTTCCACCCTTCCCTTCTTGGAACAGTTTGCTAACTCTGTTATCTTGGGTTCTGCATAGTGATATTTGGGAGCTCAATGTGGGCTATGGTGAAAAAGGAAATAACCTCAGATCAAAACTCGAAAGAGCCTTCTGAGAAACTGCATTTCGATGTGTGAATGGAACTCACAGAGTTACACGTTTCTCTTCAGTGTTCAGTTTGCAATGACAGTTTTCTGGAAATCTGCAATGGAAATCTTGTAAACGCAATGAGGTTTACGGTCACAAAAGAAATATCCTCAGATGAAAACTAGAAAGAAGCTTTGTTAGAAACGTCTTGGTGATGTGTGAATTCATCTCACAAATTTACAGTGATGGTTCATGCAGCAGTCTATTATCACTGTTTTTGAGGAACCTGAGAAGGATTTCTTAGGATCGCATTTAAGACTACGCTGATAAAGGAAATATCAGCATTTCAAAACGTGGAAGAAGCTTTCTGAGAAACTTCCTTGTGATCTGTGAATTCCTCTCACGGAGTTACAGCTTAGTTCTCAGGAAACAGTTTGCTAACACTCTTTTCGTGGAATCTGCAAAGTGAGTTTTGGGAACCCAAAGGGGCCCATGGTGAAAAAGGATATATCTTCATATAATAACTAGAGAGAAGGTTACTGAGAAATTGCTATCTGATGTGTGACTTCATCACACAGAGTTCCACCCTTCCCTTCTTGGAACAGTTTGCTAACTCTGTTATCTTGTGTTCTGCAAAGTGATATTTGGGAGCTCATTGGGGCTATGGTGAAAAAGGAAATAACCTCAGATCAAAACTGGAAAGAAGGCTTCTGAGAAACTGCATTTCGATGTGTGAATGCAACTCACAGAGTAACACGTTTGTCTTCAGTGTTCAGTTTGCTAATCACAGTTTTCTGGAAATCTGCAATGGGATACTTCTGAACGCAATGAAGCTTACGGTGACAAAGGAAGTATCCTCAGATGAAAACTAGAAAGAAGCTTTGTTAGAAACTTCTTGGTGATGTGTGAATTCATCTCTCAGAGTTACACTTATGTTTCATGCAGCAGTCCGCTATCAGTGTTTTTGAGGAACCTGAGGAGGACTTCTTTGAATCGCATTGAGGCCTGCGGTGATAAAGGAAATATCATCAGTTCAAATCGTGAAAGAAGCTTTCTGAGAAACTTCTTTCTGCTCTCTGAATTCCTCTCCCAGAGTTACTGCTTAGTTCTCAGGAAACAGTTTGCTAACACTCTTTTCGTGGAATCTGCAGAGTGAGATTTGGAAGCCTATAGGGGCCCATGGTGGAAAAGAATATATCGTCAGAAAATAACTAGAGAGAAGCTTACTGAGAGATTGCTTTCTGATGTGTGACTTCATCACACAGAGTTCCACCCCTCCCTTCTTGGAACAGTTTGCTAACTCTGTTATCTTGTGTTCTGCAGAGTGATATTTGGGCGCTCATTGTGGGCTACTTTGAAAAAGGAAATAACCTCCGATCAAAACTCGAAAGAAGCCTAGTGAGAATCTGCATGTCCATGTGTGAATGCAACTCACAGAGTTACACGTTTCTCTTCAGTGTTCAGTTTGCTAACACAGTTTTCTGGAAATCTGCAATGGGATACTTCTGAACGCAATGAAGCTTACGGTGACAAAGGAAGTATCCTCAGATGAAAACTAGAAAGAAGCTTTGTTAGAAACTTCTTGGTGATGTGTGAATTCATCTCTCAGAGTTACACTTATGTTTCATGCAGCAGTCCACTATCAGTGTTTTTGAGGAACCTGAGGAGGACTTCTTTGAATCGCATTGAGGCCTGCGGTGATAAAGGAAATATCATCAGTTCAAATCGTGAAAGAAGCTTTCTGAGAAACTTCTTTCTGCTCTCTGAATTCCTCTCCCAGAGTTACTGCTTAGTTCTCAGGAAGCAGTTTGCTAACACTCTTTTCGTGGAATCTGCAAAGTGAGATTTGGGAGCCCATAGGGGCCCATGGTGAAAAAGGATATATCTTCAGATAATAACTAGAGAGAAGCTTACTGAGAGATTGCTTTCTGATGTGTGACTTCATCACACAGAGTTCCACCCTTCCCTTCTTGGAACAGTTTGCTAACTCTGTTATCTTGTGTTCTGCAAGTGATATTTGGGAGCTCATTGTGGGCTATGGTGAAAAAGGAAATAACCTCAGATCAAAACTGGAAAGAAGCCTTCTGAGAAACTGCATTTCGATGTGTGAATGCAACTCACAGAGTTACACGTTTGTCTTCAGTGTTCAGTTTGCTAACACACTTTTCTGGAAATCTGCAATGGGATACTTCTGAACGTAATGAAGCTTACGGTGACAAAGGAAGTATCCTCAGATGAAAACTAGAAAGAAGCTTTGTTAGAAACTTCTTGGTGATGTGTGAATTCATCTCTCAGAGTTACACTTATGTTTCATGCAGCAGTCCACTATCAGTGTTTTTGAGGAACCTGAGGAGGACTTCTTTGAATCGCATTGAGGCCTGCGGTGATAAAGGAAATATCATCAGTTCAAATCGTGAAAGAAGCTTTCTGAGAAACTTCTTTGTGCTCTCTGAATTCCTCTCCCAGAGTTACATGCTTAGTTCTCAGGAAGCAGTTTGCTAACACTCTTTTCGTGGAATCTGCAAAGTGAGATTTGGGAGCCCCTAGGGGCCCATGGTGAAAAAGGATATATCTTCAGATAATAACTAGAGAGAAGCTTACTGAGAGATTGCTTTCTGATGTGTGACTTCATCACACAGAGTTCCACCCTTCCCTTCTTGGAACAGTTTGCTAACTCTGTTATCTTGTGTTCTGCAAAGTGATATTTGGGAGCTCATTGTGGGCTATGGTGAAAAAGGAAATAACCTCAGATCAAAACTGGAAAGAAGCCTTCTGAGAAACTGCATTTCGATGTGTGAATGCAACTCACAGAGTTACACGTTTGTCTTCAGTGTTCAGTTTGCTAACACAGTTTTCTGGAAATCTGCAATGGGATACTTCTGAACGCAATGAAGCTTACGGTGACAAAGGAAGTATCCTCAGATGAAAACTAGAAAGAAGCTTTGTTAGAAACTTCTTGGTGATGTGTGAATTCATCTCTCAGAGTTACACTTATGTTTCATGCAGCAGTCCACTATCAGTGTTTTTGAGGAACCTGAGGAGGACTTCTTTGATCGCATTGAGGCCTGCGGTGATAAAGGAAATATCATCAGTTCAAATCGTGAGAGAAGCTTTCTGAGAAACTTCCTTGTGATCTCGTGAATTCCTCTCCCAGAGTTACAGCTTAGTTCTCAGGAAAGCAGTTTGCTAACACTCTTTTCGTGGAATCTGCAAGTGAGATTTGGGAGCCCATAGGGGCCCATGGTGAAAAAGGATATATCTTCAGATAATAACTAGAGAGAAGCTTACTGAGAGATTGCTTTCTGATGTGTGACTTCATCACACAGAGTTCCACCCTTCCCTTCTTGGAACAGTTTGCTAACTCTGTTATCTTGTGTTCTGCAAAGTGATATTTGGGAGCTCATTGTGGGCTATGGTGAAAAAGGAAATAACCTCAGATCAAAACTGGAAAGAAGCCTTCTGAGAAACTGCATTTCGATGTGTGAATGCAACTCACAGAGTTACACGTTTGTCTTCAGTGTTCAGTTTGCTAACACAGTTTTCTGGAAATCTGCAATGGGATACTTCTGAACGTAATGAAGCTTACGGTGACAAAGGAAGTATCCTCAGATGAAAACTAGAAAGAAGCTTTGTTAGAAACTTCTTGGTGATGTGTGAATTCATCTCTCAGAGTTACACTTATGTTTCATGCAGCAGTCCACTATCAGTGTTTTTGAGGAACCTGAGGAGGACTTCTTTGAATCGCATTGAGGCCTGCGGTGATAAAGGAAATATCATCAGTTCAAATCGTGAAAGAAGCTTTCTGAGAAACTTCTTTCTGCTCTCTGAATTCCTCTCCCAGAGTTACTGCTTAGTTCTCAGGAAGCAGTTTGCTAACACTCTTTTCGTGGAATCTGCAAAGTGAGATTTGGGAGCCCATAGGGGCCCATGGTGAAAAAGGATATATCTTCAGATAATAACTAGAGAGAAGCTTACTGAGAGATTGCTTTCTGATGTGTGACTTCATCACACAGAGTTCCACCCTTCCCTTCTTGGAACAGTTTGCTAACTCTGTTATCTTGTGTTCTGCAAAGTGATATTTGGGAGCTCATTGTGGGCTATGGTGAAAAGGAAATAACCTCAGATCAAAACTGGAAAGAAGCCTTCTGAGAAACTGCATTTCGATGTGTGAATGCAACTCACAGAGTTACACGTTTGTCTTCAGTGTTCAGTTTGCTAACACAGTTTTCTGGAAATCTGCAATGGGATACTTCTGAACGTAATGAAGCTTACGGTGACAAAGGAAGTATCCTCAGATGAAAACTAGAAAGAAGCTTTGTTAGAAACTTCTTGGTGATGTGTGAATTCATCTCTCAGAGTTACACTTATGTTTCATGCAGCAGTCCACTATCAGTGTTTTTGAGGAACCTGAGGAGGACTTCTTTGAATCGCATTGAGGCCTGCGGTGATAAAGGAAATATCATCAGTTCAAATCGTGAAAGAAGCTTTCTGAGAACTTCTTTCTGCTCTCTGAATTCCTCTCCCAGAGTTACTGCTTAGTTCTCAGGAAGCAGTTTGCTAACACTCTTTTCGTGGAATCTGCAAAGTGAGATTTGGGAGCCCATAGGGGCCCATGGTGAAAAAGGATATATCTTCAGATAATAACTAGAGAGAAGCTTACTGAGAGATTGCTTTCTGATGTGTGACTTCATCACACAGAGTTCCACCCTTCCCTTCTTGGAACAGTTTGCTAACTCTGTTATCTTGTGTTCTGCAAAGTGATATTTGGGAGCTCATTGTGGGCTATGGTGAAAAAGGAAATAACCTCAGATCAAAACTGGAAAGAAGCCTTCTGAGAAACTGCATTTCGATGTGTGAATGCAACTCACAGAGTTACACGTTTGTCTTCAGTGTTCAGTTTGCTAACACAGTTTTCTGGAAATCTGCAATGGGATACTTCTGAACGTAATGAAGCTTACGGTGACAAAGGAAGTATCCTCAGATGAAAACTAGAAAGAAGCTTTGTTAGAAACTTCTTGGTGATGTGTGAATTCATCTCTCAGAGTTACACTTATGTTTCATGCAGCAGTCCACTATCAGTGTTTTTGAGGAACCTGAGGAGGACTTCTTTGAATCGCATTGAGGCCTGCGGTGATAAAGGAAATATCATCAGTTCAAATCGTGAAAGAAGCTTTCTGAGAAACTTCTTTCTGCTCTCTGAATTCCTCTCCCAGAGTTACTGCTTAGTTCTCAGGAAGCAGTTTGCTAACACTCTTTTCGTGGAATCTGCAAAGTGAGATTTGGGAGCCCATAGGGGCCCATGGTGAAAAAGGATATATCTTCAGATAATAACTAGAGAGAAGCTTACTGAGAGATTGCTTTCTGATGTGTGACTTCATCACACAGAGTTCCACCCTTCCCTTCTTGGAACAGTTTGCTAACTCTGTTATCTTGTGTTCTGCAAGTGATATTTGGGAGCTCATTGTGGGCTATGGTGAAAAAGGAAATAACCTCAGATCAAAACTGGAAAGAAGGCTTCTGAGAAACTGCATTTCGATGTGTGAATGCAACTCACAGAGTTACACGTTTGTCTTCAGTGTTCAGTTTGCTAACACAGTTTTCTGGAAATCTGCAATGGGATACTTCTGAACGTAATGAAGCTTACGGTGACAAAGGAAGTATCCTCAGATGAAAACTAGAAGAAGCTTTGTTAGAAACTTCTTGGTGATGTGTGAATTCATCTCTCAGAGTTACACTTATGTTTCATGCAGCAGTCCCCTATCAGTGTTTTTGAGGAACCTGAGGAGGACTTCTTTGAATCGCATTGAGGCCTGCGGTGATAAAGGAAATATCATCAGTTCAAATCGTGAAAGAAGCTTTCTGAGAAACTTCTTTCTGCTCTCTGAATTCCTCTCCCAGAGTTACTGCTTAGTTCTCAGGAAGCAGTTTGCTAACACTCTTTTCGTGGAATCTGCAAAGTGAGATTTGGGAGCCCATAGGGGCCCATGGTGAAAAAGGATATATCTTCAGATAATAACTAGAGAGAAGCTTACTGAGAGATTGCTTTCTGATGTGTGACTTCATCACACAGAGTTCCACCCTTCCCTTCTTGGAACAGTTTGCTAACTCTGTTATCTTGTGTTCTGCAAAGTGATATTTGGGAGCTCATTGTGGGCTATGGTGAAAAAGGAAATAACCTCAGATCAAAACTGGAAAGAAGCCTTCTGAGAAACTGCATTTCGATGTGTGAATGCAACTCACAGAGTTACACGTTTGTCTTCAGTGTTCAGTTTGCTAACACAGTTTTCTGGAAATCTGCAATGGGATACTTCTGAACGTAATGAAGCTTACGGTGACAAAGGAAGTATCCTCAGATGAAACTAGAAGAAGCTTTGTTAGAAACTTCTTGGTGATGTGTGAATTCATCTCTCAGAGTTACACTTATGTTTCATGCAGCAGTCCACTATCAGTGTTTTTGAGGAACCTGAGGAGGACTTCTTTGAATCGCATTGAGGCCTGCGGTGATAAAGGAAATATCATCAGTTCAAATCGTGAAAGAAGCTTTCTGAGAAACTTCTTTCTGCTCTCTGAATTCCTCTCCCAGAGTTACTGCTTAGTTCTCAGGAAGCAGTTTGCTAACACTCTTTTCGTGGAATCTGCAAAGTGAGATTTGGGAGCCCATAGGGCCCATGGTGAAAAAGGATATATCTTCAGATAATAACTAGAGAGAAGCTTACTGAGAGATTGCTTTCTGATGTGTGACTTCATCACACAGAGTTCCACCCTTCCCTTCTTGGAACAGTTTGCTAACTCTGTTATCTTGTGTTCTGCAAAGTGATATTTGGGAGCTCATTGTGGGCTATGGTGAAAAAGGAAATAACCTCAGATCAAAACTGGAAAGAAGCCTTCTGAGAAACTGCATTTCGATGTGTGCATGCAACTCACAGAGTTACACGTTTGTCTTCAGTGTTCAGTTTGCTAACACAGTTTTCTGGAAATCTGCAATGGGATACTTCTGAACGTAATGAAGCTTACGGTGACAAAGGAAGTATCCTCAGATGAAAACTAGAAAGAAGCTTTGTTAGAAACTTCTTGGTGATGTGTGAATTCATCTCTCAGAGTTACACTTATGTTTCATGCAGCAGTCCACTATCAGTGTTTTTGAGGAACCTGAGGAGGACTTCTTTGAATCGCATTGAGGCCTGCGGTGATAAAGGAAATATCATCAGTTCAAATCGTGAAAGAAGCTTTCTGAGAAACTTCTTTCTGCTCTCTGAATTCCTCTCCCAGAGTTACTGCTTAGTTCTCAGGAAGCAGTTTGCTAACACTCTTTTCGTGGAATCTGCAAAGTGAGATTTGGGAGACCATAGGGACCCATGCTGAAAAAGGATATATCTTCAGATAATAACTAGAGAGAAGCTTACTGAGAGATTGCTTTCTGATGTGTGACTTCATCACACAGAGTTCCACCCTTCCCTTCTTGGAACAGTTTGCTAACTCTGTTATCTTGTGTTCTGCAAAGTGATATTTGGGAGCTCATTGTGGGCTATGGTGAAAAAGGAAATAACCTCAGATCAAAACTGGAAAGAAGCCTTCTGAGAAACTGCATTTCGATGTGTGCATGCAACTCACAGAGTTACACGTTTGTCTTCAGTGTTCAGTTTGCTAACACAGTTTTCTGGAAATCTGCAATGGGATACTTCTGAACGTAATGAAGCTTACGGTGACAAAGGAAGTATCCTCAGATGAAAACTAGAAAGAAGCTTTGTTAGAAACTTCTTGGTGATGTGTGAATTCATCTCTCAGAGTTACACTCATGTTTCATGCAGCAGTCCTCTATCAGTGTTTTTGAGGAACCTGAGGAGGACTTCTTTGAATCGCATTGAGGCCTGCGGTGATAAAGGAAATATCATCAGTTCAAATCGTGAAAGAAGCTTTCTGAGAAACTTCTTTCTGCTCTCTGAATTCCTCTCCCAGAGTTACTGCTTAGTTCTCAGGAAGCAGTTTGCTAACACTCTTTTCGTGGAATCTGCAAAGTGAGATTTGGGAGACCATAGGGGCCCATGGTGAAAAAGGATATATCTTCAGATAATAACTAGAGAGAAGCTTACTGAGAGATTGCTTTCTGATGTGTGACTTCATCACACAGAGTTCCACCCTTCCCTTCTTGGAACAGTTTGCTAACTCTGTTATCTTGTGTTCTGCAAAGTGATATTTGGGAGCTCATTGTGGGCTATGGTGAAAAAGGAAATAACCTCAGATCAAAACTCGAAAGAAGCCTTCTGAGAAACTGCATTTCGATGTGTGACTGCAACTCACAGAGTTACACGTTTGTCTTCAGTGTTCAGTTTGCTAACACAGTTTTCTGGAAATCTGCAATGGGATACTTCTGAGCGTAATGAAGCTTACGGTGACAAAGGAAGTATCCTCAGATGAAAACTAGAAAGAAGCTTTGTTAGAAACTTCTTGGTGATGTGTGAATTCATCTCTCAGAGTTACACTTATGTTTCATGCAGCAGTCCACTATCAGTGTTTTTGAGGAACCTGAGGAGGACTTCTTTGAATCGCATTGAGGCCTGCGGTCATAAAGGAAATATCATCAGTTCAAATCGTGAAAGAAGCTTTCTGCGAAACTTCTTTGTGATCTCTGAATTCCTCTCCAAGAGTTACAGCTTACTTCTCAGGAAGGAGTTTGCTAACACTCTTTTCGTGGAATCTGCAAAGTGAGATTTGGGAGACCATAGGGACCCATGCTGAAAAAGGATATATCTTCAGATAATAACTAGAGAGAAGCTTACTGAGAGATTGCTTTCTGATGTGTGACTTCATCACACAGAGTTCCACCCTTCCCTTCTTGGAACAGTTTGCTAACTCTGTTATCTTGTGTTCTGCAAAGTGATATTTGGGAGCTCATTGTGGGCTATGGTGAAAAAGGAAATAACCTCAGATCAAAACTGGAAAGAAGCCTTCTGAGAAACTGCATTTCGATGTGTGAATGCAACTCACAGAGTTACACGTTTGTCTTCAGTGTTCAGTTTTGCTAACACAGTTTTCTGGAAATCTGCAATGGGATACTTCTGAACGTAATGAAGCTTACGGTGACAAAGGAAGTATCCTCAGATGAAAACTAGAAAGAAGCTTTGTTAGAAACTTCTTGGTGATGTGTGAATTCATCTCTCAGAGTTACACTCATGTTTCATGCAGCAGTCCTCTATCAGTGTTTTTGAGGAACCTGAGGAGGACTTCTTTGAATCGCATTGAGGCCTGCGGTGATAAAGGAAATATCATCAGTTCAAATCGTGAAAGAAGCTTTCTGAGAAACTTCTTTCTGCTCTCTGAATTCCTCTCCCAGAGTTACTGCTTAGTTCTCAGGAAGCAGTTTGCTAACACTCTTTTCGTGGAATCTGCAAAGTGAGATTTGGGAGACCATAGGGACCCATGCTGAAAAAGGATATATCTTCAGATAATAACTAGAGAGAAGCTTACTGAGAGATTGCTTTCTGATGTGTGACTTCATCACACAGAATTCCACATTTCCCCTCTTGGAACAGTTTCCTAACTCTGTTATCTTGTGTTCTGCAAAGTGATATTTGGTAGCTCATTGTGTGCTATGGTGAAAAAGGAAATAACCTCAGATCAAAACTGGAAAGAAGCCTTCTGAGAAACTGCATTTCGATGTGTGCATGCAACTCACAGAGTTACACGTTTGTCTTCAGTGTTCAGTTTGCTAACACAGTTTTCTGGAAATCTGCAATGGGATACTTCTGAACGTAATGAAGCTTACGGTGACAAAGGAAGTATCCTCAGATGAAAACTAGAAAGAAGCTTTGTTAGAAACTTCTTGGTGATGTGTGAATTCATCTCTCAGAGTTACACTTATGTTTCATGCAGCAGTCCACTATCAGTGTTTTTGAGGAACCTGAGGAGGACTTCTTGAATCGCATTGAGGCCTGCGGTGATAAAGGAAATATCATCAGTTCAAATCGTGAAAGAAGCTTTCTGAGAAACATTCTTTCTGCTCTCTGAATTCCTCTCCCAGAGTTACTGCTTAGTTCTCAGGAAGCAGTTTGCTAACACTCTTTTCGTGGAATCTGCAAAGTGAGATTTGGGAGCCCATAGGGGCCCATGGTGAAAAAGGATATATCTTCAGATAATAACTAGAGAGAAGCTTACTGAGAGATTGCTTTCTGATGTGTGACTTCATCACACAGAGTTCCACCCTTCCCTTCTTGGAACAGTTTGCTAACTCTGTTATCTTGTGTTCTGCAAAGGTGATATTTGGGAGCTCATTGTGGGCTATGGTGAAAAAGGAAATAACCTCAGATCAAAACTGGAAAGAAGCCTTCTGAGAAACTGCATTTCGATGTGTGAATGCAACTCACAGAGTAACACGTTTGTCTTCAGTGTTCAGTTTGCTAACACAGTTTTCTGGAAATCTGCAATGGGATACTTCTGAACGTAATGAAGCTTACGGTGACAAAGGAAGTATCCTCAGATGAAAACTAGAAGGTAGCTTTGTTAGAAACTTCTTGGTGATGTGTGAATTCATCTCTCAGAGTTACACTTATGTTTCATGCAGCAGTCCACTATCAGTGTTTTGAGGAACCTGAGGAGACTTCTTTGAATCGCATTGAGGCCTGCGGTGATAAAGGAAATATCATCAGTTCAAATCGTGAAAGAAGCTTCTGAGAAACTTCTTTCTGCTCTCTGAATTTCCTCTCCCAGAGTTACTGCTTAGTTCTCAGGAAGCAGTTTGCTAACACTCTTTTCGTGGAATCTGCAAAGTGAGATTTGGGAGCCCATAGGGGCCCATGGTGAAAAAGGATATATCTTCAGATAATAACTAGAGAGAAGCTTACTGAGAGATTGCTTTCTGATGTGTGACTTCATCACACAGAGTTCCACCCTTCCCTTCTTGGAACAGTTTGCTAACTCTGTTATCTTGTGTTCTGCAAAGTGATATTTGGGAGCTCATTGTGGGCTATGGTGAAAAAGGAAATAACCTCAGATCAAAACTGGAAAGAAGCCTTCTGAGAACTGCATTTCGATGTGTGAATGCAACTCACAGAGTTACACGTTTGTCTTCAGTGTTCAGTTTGCTAACACAGTTTTCTGGAAATCTGCAATGGGATACTTCTGAACGTAATGAAGCTTACGGTGACAAAGGAAGTATCCTCAGATGAAAACTAGAAAGAAGCTTTGTTAGAACTTCTTGGTGATGTGTGAATTCATCTCTCAGAGTTACACTTATGTTTCATGCAGCAGTCCACTATCAGTGTTTTGAGGAACCTGAGGAGGACTTCTTTGAATCGCATTGAGGCCTGCGGTGATAAAGGAAATATCATCGTTCAAATCGTGAAAAGAAGCTTTCTGAGAAGAAACTTCTCTCTGCTCTCTGAATTCCTCTCCCAGAGTTACTGCTTAGTTTCTCAGGAAGCAGTTTGCTAACACTCTTTTCGTGGAATCTGCAAAGTGAGATTTGGGAGCCCATAGGGGCCATGGTTGAAAAAGGATAATATCTTCAATAATTAACTAGGAGAGAAGGCTTACTGAGAGATTGCTTTCTGATGTGTGACTTCATCAAACAGAGTCCACCATTCCCTCTTGGAACAGTTTGCTAAATCTTGTTATCGTGGTTCTGCAGAGTGAATTTGGGAGCTCATGTGGCTATGGTGAGAAGGAAATAACCTCGGATCAAAACTCGAAAGAAGCCTTCTGAGAAACTGCATTTCGATGTGTGATGCAACTCACAGAGTTACACGTATGTCTTCAGTGTTCAGTTTGCTAACACAGTTTTCTGGAAATCTGCAATGGGATACTTCTGAAGTAATGAAGCTTACGGTGACAAAGGAAGTATCCTCAGATGAAAACTAGAAAAAGCTTTGTTAGAAACTTCGGTGATGTGTGAATTCATCTCTCAGGGTTACACTATTTGTTCATGCAGCAGCCAGGAAGGTTTTAACAAGCTTCTTTCTAGTTTTCCTCTGAGGAGCTTCCTTTGTCACCGTAAGCTTCATTACGATCGAGCTATCCCTTGCATATTTTCCAGAAAACTGTGGTTAGCAAACTGACACTGACGACACGTGGTAACTCTGTGGAGTTTGCATTCCCACATAGAAATGCATTTTCTCAGAGGCTTCCTTTCCAGAAAAAAAAAAAAAAAAAAAAAAAAAGAAAGGAAACAGAAAAAAAAGAAAAAAATAAAAAAAAAGAAAAAAAAATTTTTTAAAAAAAAAAAAAAAAAAAGGAAGAAAAAAAAAAAAAAAAAAAAAAAAAAAAAAAAAAAAAAAAAGAAAAAAAAAATTTAAAAAAAAAAAAAAAAAAAAAAAAAAGAAAAAAAAAAGGAAAAAAAAAAAAAAAAAAAAAAGAAAAAAAAAAAAAACCATTTGATCTGAGGTTTTCCTTTTTCACCTTAGCCCCAATGAGCTCCCAAATATCACTTTGAGACCACAAGATAACAGAGTTAGCAAACTTTTCCAAGAGGAGGGTGGAACTCTTGTGATGAAGTCACACATCAGAAAGCAATCTCTCAGTAAGCTTCTCTCTAGTTTATTATCTGAAGATATTCTTTTCACCATGGGCCCCTATGGGCTCCAAATCCTCACTTTGCAGATTCCACGAAAAGAGTGTTAGCAAACTGCTTTCCTGAGAACTAAGCTGTAACTCTGGGAGAGGAATTAGATCAAAAGAGTTTCTCAGAAAGCTTCTTCACGATTTGAACTGAGATTTTTTCCTTTATCACCGCAGGCCTCAATGCGATTCAAAGAAGTCCTCCTCAGGTTCCTCAAAACATGATAGTGACTGCTGCATGAACACATGTAACCTGAGAGATGATTCCACATCACAAGAAGTTTCTAACAAAGCTTCTTTCTAGTTTTCATCTGAGGTACTTAGTTTGTCACCGAAGCTCATTACGTTCAGAGTATCCCATTGCAGATTTCCAGAAACTGTGTTAGCAAACTGAACACTAGACACAAACGTGTAACTCGTGAGTTGCATTCACACATCGAAATGCAGTTTCTCAGAAGCGTCTTCCAGTTTTGATCTGAGGTTATTTCTTTTTTCACAATACGCCCACAATGAGTCCCAAATATCACTTGCGAACACAAGATAACAGAGTTAGCAAACTGTTCCAAGAAGGGAAGTGGAACTCTGTGTGATAGTCACACATCAGAAAGCAATCTCTCAGTAAGCTTCTCTCTATTTATTATCTGCGAAGATATACCTGTTTCACCATGGCCCCTATGGGCTCCCAAATCTCACTTTGCAGTTCCCACGAAAAGATGTTAGCAAACTGCTTCCTGAGAACTAAGCGTAATTCTGGAGAGGATTCAGAGACAGAAAAAGTTTCTCAGAAGCTTCTTTCACGATTTGAACTGATATATTTCCTTTCACCGCATGCCTCAATGCGATACAGAATCCTCCTCAGGTTCCTCAAAAACACTGATGTGGACTGCTGCAGTGACATAAGTTTAATTCTGAGATGAATTCACACATCACAAGAAGTTTTTAACAAAGCTTCTTTCTGTTTCATCTGAGGATACTCCTTTGTCACCGTAAGCTTCATTACGTTCAGAATATCCCATTGCAGATTCCAGAAAACTGTGTTAGCAAACTGAACACTGAAGACAAACGTGTAACTGTGAGTTGCATTCACACATCGAATGGCAGTTTCTCAGAAGGCTTCTTCCAGTTTTGATCTGAGTTATTTCCTTTTTCACCATAGCCCACAAAGACTAAACAATTCACTGTAGACACAAGATAAGAGTTGCAAACTGTTCCAAGAAGGGAAGTGTGGAACTCTGTGTGATGAATTCACACATCGAAAGCAATCCCAGTAAGCTCTCTCTAGTTATTATCTGAAGATTATCCTTTTTCACCATGGGCCCCTAGCTCCCAAATCTCACTTTGCAGATTCCACGAAAGATGTGAGCAAACTGCTTCCTGAGAACTAAGCAGTAACTTTGAGAGGAATTCAGGAGCAGAAAGAAGTTTCTCAGAAAGCTTCTTTCACGATTTGAATGATGATATTTCCTTTATCACGCAGGCTTCAATGCGATTCAAAGAAGTCCTCCTCAGGTTCCTCAAAACATGATAGTGGACTGCTGCATGAAACTAAGTGTAACTCTGAGATGAATTCACACATCACCAAGAGTTTCTAACAAACTTCTTTCTAGTTTTCATCTGTGGATACTTCTTTGTCACCGTAAGCTTCATTACGTATCGAAGTATCCCATTGCAGATTCAGAAAACTGTGTTAGCAAACTGAACACTGAAGACAAACGTGTACACTGTGAGTGGCATTACACATCGAAATGCGTTTTCTAAGGCTCTTTCCAGTTTTGATCTGAGGTTATTTCCTTTTTCACCATAGCCCACAATGAGCTCCAATATCACTTTGCAGACACAAGATAACAGTTAGCAAACTGTTCCAAGAAGGGAAGGGTGGAACTCTGTGTGATGAAGTCACACATCAGAAAGCAATCTCAGTAGCTTCTCTCTAGTTATTATCTGAAGAATATCCTTTTCACCATGGGCCCCTATGGGCTCCAAATCTCACTTGCAATTCCACAAAAAGAGTGTTACAAACTGTTCCTAGAACTAAGCGTAACTCTGGGAGAGAATTCAAGGCAGAAAAGATTTCAGAAAGCTTCTTCCCGATTTGAACTGATGATATTTCCTTTATCACCGCAGGCCTCAATGCGATTCAAGAGTCCTCCTCAGGTTCCTCAAAACACTGATAGTGGACTGCTGCATGAACATAAGTGTAACTCGAGAGATGAATTCACACATCCCAAGAAGTTTCTAACAAAGCTTCTTTCTATTTTCATCTGAGGAACTTCTCTTGTCACCGTAAGCTTCTTTTCAGAGTATCCCATGCAGATTTCCAGAAAACGTGTGTTACAAACTGAACACTGAAGACCATAATGTACCTCTGTGAGTTGCATTCACACATCGAAATGCAGTTTCTCAGAAGGCTTCTTTCCAGTTTTGATCTGAGGTTATTCCTTTTTCACCATAGCCCACATGAGCTCCCAAATCCACTTTGCAGACACCAAGATACAGAGTTAGCAAACTGTTCCAAAAAGAAGGGTGGAACTGTTTGATGAAGTCACACATCAGAAGCAATCTCTCAAAGCTTCTCCAGTAAGCCTCACTCTATGTTAGTATATTATTTGAGATATATCCTTTTTCACCATGGGCCCTATGGCTCCCAATCTCACTTTGCCGATCCACAAAAGAGTGTTAGCAAACTGCTTCCTGAGAACTAAGCAGTAACTCTGGAGAGAAATTCAGAGAGCAGAAAGAAGTTTCTCAGAAAGCTTCTTTCACGATTTGAACTGATGATATTCCTTTATCACCCCAGGCCTCAATGCGATTCGAAGAGTCCTCCTCAGGTTCCTTCAAAACACGGATAGTGGACTGCATGAACTTAATGTAACTCTGAGAGATGAATTCACACATCCACCAAGAGTTTTCTAACAAGCTTCTTTCTATGTTTTCATCTGAGAATACTTCCTTTGTCACCGTAAGCTTCATTCGTTCAGAAGTTATCCCATTGCAGATATCCAGAAACTGTGTTAGCACTGAACACTGAAACACGTGTAACCTGTGAGTTGCATTCACACATCGAAATGCAGTTTCTCAGAGGCTTCTTTCCAGTTTTGATCGGAGTTTATTCCTTTTCACCATAGCCCACAATGAGCTCCCAAATATCACTTTGCAGAACACAGATAACAGAGTTAGCAAACTGTTCCAGAAGGAAGGGTGGAACTCTGTGATGAAGTCACACATCAGAAAGCAATCTCTCAGTAGCTTCTCTCTAGTTATTATCTGAAAATATATCCTTTTTCCCCATGGCCCCTATGGGCTCCCAAATCTCACTTTGCAGATCCACGAAGAAGTGTTAGCAAACTGCTTTCCTGAGAACAAAGCAGTAACCCTGGGAGAGAATTCAGAGAGCAGAAAGAAGTTTCTCAGAAAGCTTCTTTCCGATTTAACTGATGATATTTCCTTTTTCACCGCAGCCTCAATGCGATTCAAAGAGTCCTCCTCAGGTTCTCAAAACCACTGATAGTGGGCTGCATGAAACAAGTGTAACTTCGAGAGATGAATTCACACATCACCAAGAAGTTTCTAACAAAGCTTCTTTCTAGTTTTCATCTGAGATACTTCTTTTGTCACCGTAGCTTCATTACTTCAGAGTATCCCATTGCAGATTTCCAGAAAACTGTGTTGCAAACTGAACACTGAAGACAAACGTGTAACTCTGTGAGTTGCATTCACACTCGAAATGCAGTTTCTCAGAAGGCTTTTTTCCAGTTTGATTGAGGTTATTTCCTTTTTCACCATACCCCACAATGAGCTCCCAAATATCACTTTGCAGAACAAGATAACAGAGTTAGCAACTGTTCCAAGAAGGGAGGGTGGAACTCTGTGTGATGAAGTCCACACTCAGAAAGCAATCTCTCAGTAAGCTTCTCTCTAGTTATTATCTGAAGATATATCCTTTTTCAACCATGGGCCCCTATGGGCTCCCAAATCTCACTTTGCAGATTCCACGAAAAGAGTGTTAGCAAACTGCTTCCTGAGAACTAGCAGTACACTCTGGAGGAATTCAGAGAGCAGAAAGAAGTTTCTCAGAAGATTCTTTCACATTGAACTGATGATATTTCCTTTATCACCGCAGCCTCTGCGATTCAAAGAACTCTCCTCAGGTTCCTCAAAAAACACTGTAGTGGACTGCTGCATGAAACATAAGTGTAACTCTGAAGATGAATTCACACATCACCAGAAGTTTCTACAAAGCTTCTTTCTAGTTTTTCATTCTGAGGATACTTCGTCACCGTAAGCTCATTACTTTCAGAGTATCCCATTGCAGATTTCCAGAAAACTTTGTTAGCAAACTGAACACTGAAGACAAACGTGTAACGCTGTTGATGCATCACATCGAAATGCAGTTTCTCAGAAGGCTTCTTTCCAGTTTTATCTGAGGTTATCCTTTTTCACAATAGCCCCACATGAGCTCCCAAATATCACTTGCAGAACACAATATA
Organism: Rhinopithecus roxellana; assembly: GCF_007565055.1. Classification (NCBI taxonomy): domain Eukaryota; kingdom Metazoa; phylum Chordata; class Mammalia; order Primates; family Cercopithecidae; genus Rhinopithecus; species Rhinopithecus roxellana. The sequence goes on along the minus strand of NC_044551.1, from coordinate 19,292,008 downwards.
CAGATTAGCAAACTGTTCCAAGAAGGGAAGGTGGAACTCTGTGTGATGAGTCACACATCAGAAAGCAATCTCTCAGTAGCTTCTCTCTAGTTATTATCTGAAGATATATCCTTTTCACCATGGCCCCTATGGGCTCCCAAATCTCCTTTGCAGATTCCACGAAAAGAGTGTAGCAAACTGCTTCCTGAGAACTAAGCAGTAACTCTGGAGAGGAATTCAGAGAGCAGAAAGAAGTTTCTCAGAAAGTTTCTTTCACGATTTGAACTGAGATATTTCCTTTATCCCCGCAGGCCTCAATGCGATTCAAAGAAGTCCTCCTCAGGTTCCTCCAAAACACTGATAGTGGACTGCTGCATGAAACATAAGTGTAACTCTGAGAGATGAATTCACCATCACCAAGAAGTTTCTAACAAAGCTTCTTTCTAGTTTTCATCTGAGGATACTTCCTTTGTCACCGTAAGCTTCATTACGTTCAGAAGTATCCCCATTGCAGATTTCCAGAAAACTGTGTTAGCAAACTGAACACTGAAGACAAACGTGATAATCTGTGAGTTGCATTCACACATCGAAATGCAGTTTCTCAGAAGGCTTTTTCCAGTTTTGATCTGAGGTTATTTCCTTTTTCACCATAGCCCCACAATGAGCTCCAAATATCACTTTGCAGAACACAGATAACAGAGTTAGCAACTGTTCCAAGAAGGAAGGGTGGAACTCTGTGTGATGAAGTCACACCATCGAAAGCAATCTCTCAGTAAGCTTCTCTCTAGTTTTATCTGAAGATAATCCTTTTCACCATGGGCCCTATGCTCCCAAATCTCACTTTGCAGATTCCACGAAAAGAGTGTTGAAACTGCTTCCTGAGAACAAGCAGTAACTCTGGGAGAGGAATTCAGAGAGCAAAAGAAGTTTCTCAGAAAGCTTCTTTACGATTTGACTGATGATTATTCCTTTATCACCGCAGGCCTCATGCGATTCAAAGACTCTCCTCAGGTTCCTCAAAAACACTGTAGTGGACTGCTGCATAACATAAGTGTACTCTGAGATGAAATTCACACATCACCGAAGTTTCTACAAAGCTTCTTTCAGTTTTCATTCTGAGGATACTTCCTTGTCACCGTAAGCTTCATTACTTCAAGTATCCCATTGCAGATTTCCAGAAAACTTGTTAGCAAACTGAACACTGAAGACAAACGTGTAACTCTGTGAGTTGCATCACACATCGAAATGCAGTTTCAGAAGGCTTCTTTCCAGTTTTGATCTGGTTATTTCCTTTTTCACCATAGCCCACAAGAGCTCCCAATCACTTTGCAGAACCAAGATAACAGAGTTGCAACTGTTCCAAGAAGGGAGGGTGGAACTCTGTGTGATGAAGTCACCCATCAGAAAGCAATCTCTCTTAAGTTCTCTCTAGTTATTATCTGAAGATATATCCTTTTTCACACCATGGGCCCCTATGGGCTCCCAAATCTCACTTTGCAGATTCCACGAAAGAGTGTTAGCAAACTGCTTTCCGAGAACTAAGCATAACCTGGGAGAGGAATTCAGAGAGCAGAAAGAATTTTCAGAAAGCTTCTTTCACGATTTGAACTGATGATATTTCTTTTATCACCGCAGGCCTCAATGCGATTCAAAGAAGTCCTCCTCAGGTTCCTCAAAACACTATAGTGGACTGCTGCATGAAACATAGTGTAACTCTGAGAGATGATTCACACATCACCAAGAAGTTTCTAACAAAGCTTCTTTCTAGTTTTCATCTGAGGATACTTCTTTGTCACCGTAAGCTTCATTACGTTCAGAGTATCCCATTGCAGATTTCCAGAAACTGTGTTAGCAAACTGAACACGGAAGACAAACGTGTAACTCTGTGAGTTGCATTCACACTCGAATGCAGTTTCTCAGAAGGCTTTTTTCCAGTTTTGATGATGGGTTATTTCCTTTTTTCACCATAGCCCACAATGAGCTCCCAATATCACTTTGCAGAACACAAGATAACAGAGTTAGCAACTGTTCCAAGAGGAGGGTGGAACTCTGTGTGAGAAGTCACACATCAGAAAGCAATCTCTCAGTAAGCTTCTCTCTAGTTATTATCTGAAGATAATCCTTTTCACACCATGGGCCCTGGCTCCCAATCTCCCTTTGCAGATTCCACGAAAAGAGTGTTGCAAACTGCTTCCTGAGAACAAGCAATACTCTGGGAGAGGAATTCAGAGAGCAGAAAGAAGTTTCTCAAAGATTCTTTCACGATTTGAACTGATGATATTTCCTTTCACCGCAGGCCTCATGCGATTCAAAGAAGTCCTCCTCAGTTCCTCAAAAACACTGAGTGGACTGCTGCATGAAACATAAGTGACCTCTGAGATGAATTCACACATCACCAAAAGTTTCTAACAAAGCTTCTTTCTAGTTTTCATCTGAGGATACTTTCGTCACATAAGCTTTCATTACTTCGAAGTATCCCATTGATTTCCAGAAAACTTTGTTGGCAAACTGAACACTAAGACAAACGTGTAACTCTGTGAGTTGCATAACACATCGAAATGCAGTTTTCTCAGAAGGCTTCTTTCCAGTTTTGATCTGGGTTATTCCTTTTCACCATAGCCCACAATGACTCCCAAATATCACTTTGCAGAACACAAGATAACAGAGTTTAGCAACTGTTCCAAGAAGGGAAGGGTGGAACTCTGGGTGATGAAGTCACACACTCAGAAAGCAATCTCTCAGTAAGCTTCTCTCTATTGTTATTATCTGAAGATATACTCTTTCACATGGGCCCCTATGGGCTCCCAATCTCACTTTGCAGATTCCACGAAAGAGTGTAGCAAACTGCTTCCTGAGAACTAGCAGTAACCTGGGAGAGGAATTCAGAGAGCAAAAGAAGTTTCTCAGAAAGCTTTCTCACGATTTGACACTGATGATATTCCTTTATCACCGCAGGCCACAATGCGATTCAAAGAAGTCCTCCTCGTTCCTCAAAACACTGATAGTGGCCTGCTGCATGAAACATAAGTGTAACTCTGAGAGATGAATTCACACATCCCCAAGAATTTTCTAACAAAGCTTCTTTCTAGTTTTCATCTGAGGATACTTCGTCACCGTAAGCTTCATTACGTTCGAAGTATCCCATTGCAGATTTCCAGAAAACTTGTTAGCAACTGAACACTGAAGACAACGTGTAATCCTGTGAGTTGCATTCACACATCGAAATGCAGTTTCTCGAAGGCTTTTTTTCCAGTTTTGATCTGAGGTTATTTCCTTTTTTCACCTACCCCACAATGAGCTCCCAATATCACTTTGCAGACACAAGATAACAGAGTTAGCAACTGTTCCAAGAGGGAAGGTGGAACTCTGTGTGATGAAGTCACACATCAGAAAGCAATCTCTCAGTAAGCTTCTCTCTAGTTATTATCTGAAATATATCCTTTTCCACCATGGGCCCCTATGGGCTCCCAAATCTCACTTGCAGATTCCACGAAAAGAGTGTTAGCAAACTGCTTCCTGAGAACTAAGCAGTAACTCTGGGAAGGAATTCAGAGAGCAGAAAGAAGTTTCTCAGAAAGTCTTTCACGATTTGAACTGATGATATTTCCTTTATCACCGCAGCCTCATGCGATTCAAAGACGTCTCCTCAGGTTCCTCAAAAACACTGGAGTGGGACTGCTGCATGAAACATAAGTGTAACTCTGAGAGGTAATTCACACATCACCAAGAAGTTTCAACAAGCTTCTTTCTAGTTTTCATCTGAGATACTTCCGTCACCGTAAGTTCATTACTTTCAGAGGTATCCCATTGCAGATTTCCAGAAACTGGTTAGCAAACTGAACACTGAAACAAACGTGTAACTCTGTGAGTTGCATCCCATCGAAGAGTTTTCTCAGAAGGCTTCTTTCCATTTTTCTCTGAGGTTATTTCCTTTTTCACCATACGCCACATGAGCTCCAAATATCACTTTGCAGAACACAAGATAACAGAGTTAGCAAACTGTTTCCAAGAAGAGGTGGAACTCGTGTGATGAAGTCACACATCAGAACAATCTCTCAGTATACTCTCTCTAGTTATTATCTGAAGATATATCCTTTTTCACCATGGGCCCTAGGGCTCCCAAATCTCACTTTGCAGATTCCACGAAAAGAGTTAGCAAACTGCTTCCTGAAACAGCAGTAACTTGGGAGGAATTCAGAGAGCAGAAAGAAGTTTCTCAGAAGCATTCTTTCACGATTTGAACTGATAATATTTCCTTTATCACGCAGGCCTCAATGCGATTCAAGAAGTCTCCTCAGGTTCCTCAAAAACCTGATAGTGGACTGTCTGCATGAACTAAGTGTAACTCTGAGAGATGAATTCACCATCACCAAGAATTTCTAACAAAGCTTCTTCAGTTTTCATCTGAGGATACTTCCTTTGTCACCGTAAGCTTCATTACGTTCAGAGTATCCCATGCAGATTTCCAGAAACTGTGTTAGCAAACTGAACACTGAAGACAACCGTGTAACTCTGTGAGTTGCATACACATCGAAATGCAGTTCTCAGAAGGCTCTTTCCAGTTTTGATCTGAGTTATTTCCTTTTTCACCAGCCCACATGAGCTCCCAAATATCACTTTGCAGAACACAAGATAACGAGTTAGCAAACTGTTCCAAGAAGGGAAGGGTGGAACTCTGTGTGATGAAGTCACACATCAGAAACAATCTCTCATAAGCTTCTCTCTAGTTATTATCTGAAGATATATCCTTTTTCACCATGGGCCCCTATGGGCTCCCAAATCTCACTTTGCAGATTCCACGAAAAGAGGGTTACAAACTGCTTCTGAGAACAAGCAGTAACTCTGGGAGAGAATTCAGAGAGCAGAAAAAATTTCTCAAAGCTTTCTCACGATTTGAAGATGATGATTTCCTTTATCACCGCAGGCCTCAATGCGATTCAAAGATCCTCCTCAGGTTCCTCAAAACACTGATATGGACTGCTGCATGAAACATAAGTGTAACTCTGAAGATAATTCACACATCACCAAGAAGTTTCTAACAAAGCTTCTTTCTAGTTTTCATCTGAGGATATTCCTTTGTCACCGTAAGCTTCATTAGTTCAGAAGTTCCCATTGCAGATTTCCAGAAAACTGTGTTAGCAACTGAACCTGAAGACAAACTGGTAACTCTGGTGAGTTGCATCACATCGAAATGCAGTTTCTCAGAAGGCTTCTTTCCAGTTTTGATCTGAGTTTATTCTTTTTCAACCATAGCCCACAGACTCAAATATCACTTTGCAGAACACAAGATAACAAGAGTTAGCAAACTGTTCCAAGAAGGGAAGGGTGGAACTCGGTGTGATAAGTCACACATCAGAAAGCAATCTCTCAGTAACTTCTCTCTATTTATTATCTGAAGATATATCCTTTTTCAACCATGGGCCCTATGGGCTCCCAATCTCACTTTGCAGATTCCACGAAAAGAGTGTTAGCAAACTGCTTCCTGAGAACTAAGCAGTAACTCTGGAAGAGAGGAATTCAGAGAGCAGAAAGAAGTTTCTCAGAAAGTTTCTTTCACGATTTGAACGGATGAATTTCCTTTATCACCGCAGGCCTCATGCGATCTCAAGAAGTCCTCCTAGATTCCTCAAAAACACTGAGTGACGCTGCTGAAACATAAGTGTACCTCTGAGAGATGAATCACACATCACCAAGAAGTTTCTAACAAGCTTCTTTCTAGTTTTCATCTGAGGATACTTCCTTTGTCACCGTAAGCTTCATTACGTTCAGAGTATCCCATGCAGATTCCAGAAAACTGTGGTTAGCAACTGAACACTGAAGACAAACGTGAACTCTGTGAGTTGCATCACACATCGAAATGCAGTTTCTCAGATTCTTCTTTCATTTTTGATCGAGTTATTTCCTTTTCACCATGCCCACAATGAGCTCCCAAATATCACTTTGCAGAACACAAGATAACAGAGTTAGCACTGTTCCAGAAGGGAAGGTGGAACTCTGTGTGATGAAGTCACACATCAAAGCAATCTCTCAGTAAGCTTCTCTCTAGTTATTATCTGAAGATATATCCTTTTTCACCATGGGCCCCCTATGGGCTCCCAAATCTCACTGCAAGATTACGAAAAGAGTGTTAGCAACTGCTTCCTGAGAACTACAGTAACTCTGGGAGAGGAATTCAGAGCAGGAAAGAAGTTCTCTCAGAAGCTCTTTCACGATTTGAACTGATGATATTTCCTTTACACCGCAGCCTCAATCGATTCAAAAGAGCCTCCTCAGGTTCCTCAAAACCACTGATAGTGGACTGCTGCATGAAACATAAGTAACTCTGAGAGATGAAATTCACACATCACCAAGAGTTCTAACAAAGCTTCTTCTAGTTTTCATCTGAGGATACTTCCTTTGTCACCGTAAGCTTCATTACGTTCAGAATTATCCCATTGCAGATTTCCAGAAAACTGTGTTAGCAACTGACACTGAAGACAAACGTGTACTCTGTGAGTTGCATTCACACATCGAAATGCAGTTCTCAGAAGGCTTCTTTCCATTTTGATCTGGGGTTATCCTTTTTCACCATAGCCCACAATGACCTCCCAAATATCACTTTGCAGACACAAGATAACAAGTTAGCAACTGTTCCAAAAAGGAAGGTGGAACTCTGTGTGATGAAGTCACACATCAGAAAGCAATCTCTCAGTAAGCTCTCTCTAGTTATTATCTGAAGATATATCCTTTTTCACCATGGGCCCCTGGGCTCCCAAATCTCACTTTGCAGATTCCACGAAAAGAGTGTAGCAAACTGCTTCCTGAGAACTAGCAGTAACCTGGGAGAGGAATTCAGAGAGCAGAAAGAAGTTTCTCAGAAGTTTCTTTCACGATTTGAACTGAGGATATTTCCTTTATCACCGCAGGCCCCAATGCGATTCAAGAAGTCCTCCTCAGGTTCCTCAAAAACACTGAAGTGGACTGCTGCATGAAAATATGTAACTCTGAGAGATGAATCACACATCACCAAGAATTTCTACAAGCTTCTTTCTAGTTTTCATTGAGGATACTTCGTCCCCGTAGCTTCATTACTTCAGAGTATCCCATTGCAGATTTCCAGAAAACTTTGTTAGCAAACTGAACACTGAAGACAACTGTATTCTGTGAGTTGCATTCACACTCGAAATGGTTTCTCAAAGGCTTTTTTCCAGTTTTGATTGAGGTTATTTCCTTTTCACCATAGCCCACAATGAGCTCCCAATATCACTTTGCAGAACACAAGTAACAGAGTTAGCAAGTTCCAAGAAGGGAAGGGTGGAACTCTGTGTGGAAGTCACACATCAGAAAGCAATCTCTCATAAGCTTCTCTCTAGTTATTATCTGAAGATATCCTTTTTCACCATGGGCCCCTATGGGCTCCCAAATCTCACTTTGCAGATTCCACGAAAAGAGTGTTAGCAAACTGCTTCCTGAGAACTAAGCAGTAACCTGGGAGAGGAATTCAGAGAGCAGAAAGAAGTTTCTCAGAAAGCTTCTTTCACGATTTGAACTGATATTTCCTTTATCACCGCAGCCCATTGCGTTCAAAGAACCTCCTCAGGTTCCTCAAAACACTGATATGGACTGCTGCATGAAACATAAGTGTAACTCTGAGAGATGAATTCACACCATCACCAAGAAGTTTCTAACAAAGCTTCTTCTAGTTTTCATCTGAGATACTCCTTGTCACCGTAAGCTTCATTACTTTCAGAGGTATCCCTGCAGATTTCCAGAAAACTGTGTTAGCAAACTGACACTGAAGACAAACGTGTAACTCTGTGAGTTGCATACCACATCGAAATGAGTTTCTCAGAAGGCTTCTTTCCAGTTTTGATCTGGGGTTATTTCCTTTTTCACCATAGCCCACAATGAGCTCCCAAATATCACTTTGCAGAACACAAGATAACAGAGTTAGCAAACTGTTCCAAAAGGGAAGGGTGGAACTCTGTTGATGAAGTCACACATCAGAAAGCAATCTCTCAGTAAGCTTCTCTCGTTATTATCTGAAGATATATCCTTTTTCACCATGGGCCCCTATGCGCTCCAATCTCACTTGCAGATTCCACGAAAGAGTGTTGCAACTGCTTCCTGAGACTAGCATAACTCTGGAGAGAAATTCAGAGAGCAGAAGAGTTTTCTCAGAAAGTTCTTTCACGATTTGAACTGATGATTTCCTTTTATCACGAGGCCTCAATGCGATTCAAAAGATCTCCCTCGGTTCCTCAAAAACACTGATAGTGGACTGCGCATGAAACATAAGTGTACTCTGAGAGATGAATTCACACATCACCAAGAAGTTTCTAACAAAGCTTCTTCTAGTTTTCATCTGAGGATATTCCTTTGTCACCGTAAGCTTCTTACGTTCAGAGGTATCCCATGCAGATTTCCAGAAAACTGTGTTAGCAACCTGAACACTGAAGACAAACGTAACTCTGTGAGTTGCATACACATCGAAATGCAGTTCTCAGAGGCTTCTTCCAGTTTGATCTGAGTTTATTTCCTTTTTCACCATAGCCCCACAATGAGCTCCCAATATCACTTTGGCAGAACACAAGATAACAGAGTTTAGAAACTTCCAAGAAGGGAAGGTGGAACTCTGTGTGATGAAGTCACACATCAGAAAGCAATCTCTCAGTAAGCTCTCTCTAGTTATATCTGAAGATATATCCTTTTTCACCATGGGCCCCTATGGCTCCCAAATCTCACTTGCAGATTCCACGAAAAGTGTTTCAAACTGCTTCCTGAGAACCTAAGAGACTCTGGGAGAGGAATTCAGAGAGCAGAAAAAAGTTTTCAGAAAGCTTCTTCACGATTTTGATTGATGATTTTCCTTTATCACCTGCAGGCCTCAATGCGATTCAAAGAGTCCTCCTCAGTTCCTCAAAAACACTGATAGTGGACTGCTGCATGAAACATAAGTAACTCTGAGAGATGAATTCACACTCACCAAGAATTTTCTAACAAAGCTTCTTTCTAGTTTTCATCTGAGGATACTTCCTTGTCACCGAAGCTTCTTAGTTCAGAAGTATCCGCATTGCAGATTTCCAGAAAACTTGTTAGCAAACTGAACCTGAAGACAAATGTGTAACTCTTGTGAGTTGCATATCACATCGAAATCAGTTTCTCAGAAGGCTTCTTTCCATTTTTGATCTGAGGTTATTTCCTTTTTTCACCATAGCCCACAATGAGCTCCAAATATCACTTTGCAGAACACAAGATAAGAGAGTTAGCAAACTGTTCCAAGAAGGGAAGGGTGGAACCCTGTGTGATGAAGTCACACATCAAAAAGCAATCTCTCAGTAAGCTCTCTCTAGTTTTATCTGAAGATATATCCTTTTTCACATGGCCCCTATGGGCTCCAAATCTCACTTTGCATTCCACGAAAAGATGTTAGCAAACTGCTTCCTGAGAACTAAGCAGTAACTCTGTGGGAGAATTCAGAGAGCAGAAAGAAGTTTCTCAAAAGCTTCTTTCACGATTTGAACTGAGGAATTTCTTTATCACGCAGGCCTCAATGCTTCAAAGAAGTCCTCCTCAGGTTCCTCAAAACACTGATAGTGGACTGCTGCATGAACATAAGTGTAACTCTGAGAGATGAATTCACACATACCAAGAAGTTTTCTACAAAGCTTCTTTCTATTTTCATCTGAGGATACTTCCTTTGTCACCGTAATCTTCATTACGTTTCAGAGTATCCCCATGCAGATTTCCAGAAAAACTGTGTTAGCAAACTGAACACTGAAGACAAACTGTTAACCTGTGATTTGCATTCACACATCGAAATGCAGTTTCCTCAGAAGGCTTCTTTCCAGTTTTGATCGAGGTTATTTCCTTTTTCACCATGCCCACAATGAGCTCCCAAATATCACTTTGCAGAACAAAGATAACAGAGTTAGCAACTGTTCCAGAAGGGAAGGTGGACTCTGTGTGATAAGTCACACATCAGAAAGCAATCTCTCAGTAAGGCTTCTCTCTAGTTATATCTAAGATATATCCTTTTCACCATGGGCCCCTATGGGCTCCCAAATCTCACTTTGGCAGATTCACGAAAAGATGTTAGCAAACTGCTTCCTGAGAACTAAGCAGTAACTCGGGGAGAGGAATTCAGAGGCAGAAAAGAAGTTTCTCAGAAAGCTTCTTTCACATTTGAATTGATGATATTTCTTTATCACCGCAGCCTCAATGCGATCAAAGAAGTCCTCCTCAGGTTCCTCAAAACACTGATATGGACTGCTGCATGAAATAAGTGTACTCTGAGAGATGAATTCACACATCACCAAGAAGTTCAACAAAGCTTCTTTCTATTTTCATCTGAGGATACTTCCTTTGTCACCGTAACTTCATTACGTTCAGAGGTATCCCATTGCAGATTTCCAGAAAACTGTGTTACAAACTGAACCTGAAGACACAGTGTAACTCTGTGAGTTGCATCACACTCGAAATGCAGTTTCTCAGAAGGCTTCTTTCCAGTTTGATCTGAGGTTATTTCCTTTTTCACCATGCCCACAATGAGCTCCCAAATATCACTTTGCAGAACACAAGATAACGAGTTAGCAAACTGTTCCAGAAGGGAAGGGTGGAAACTCTGTGTGATAAGTCACTCAGAAAACAATCTCTCAGTAAGCTTCTCCCAGTTATTATCTGAAGATATCCTTTTTCACCATGGGCCCTAAGGGCTCCCAAATCTCACTTTGCAGATTCCACGAAAGAGTGTTAGCAAACTGCTTCCTGAAACTAAGCAGTAACCTCTGGGAGAGGAATTCAGAGAGCAAAAAGAAGTTTCTCAAGAAAGCTTCTTTCACGATTTAAACTGATGATATTTCCTTTATCACCGCAGCCTCAGTGCGATTCAAAAAGTCCTCCTCAGGTTCCTAAAAACACTGATATGGACTGCCTGCATGAAACATAGTGTAACTCTGAGAGATGAATTCACCATCACCAAGAAGTTTCTAACAAAGCTCCTTTCTAGTTTTCATCTGAATACTTCTTTGTCACCGTAAGCTTCATTACGTTCAGAAGTATCCCATTGCAGATTTCCAGAAAACTGTGTTAGCAAACTGAACACTGAAGACAAACGTGTAACTCTGTGAGTTGCATTCACCATCGAAATGCGTTTCTCAAAAGGCTTCTTTCCAGTTTGATCTGAGGTTTTTCCTTTTTCACCATAGCCCACAATGAGCTCCAAATATCACTTTGCAAACACAAGATAACAGAGTTAGCAAACTGTTCCAGAAGGGAAGGGTGGACTCGTGTGATAAGTCACACATCAGAAAGCAATCTCTCAGTAAGCTTCTCTCTAGTATTATCTGAAGATATATCTTTTTCACCATGGGCCCCAGGCTCCCAAATCTCACTTTCAGATGTCCACGAAAGTGTGTTAGCAACTGCTTCCTGAGAACTAAGCAGTAACACTGGGAAGGGATTCAGAGGCGAAAGAAGTTTCTCAAGCTTCTTTACGATTTGAACTGATGATATTTCCTTATCACCGCAGGCCTCAATGGCATTCAAGAAGTCCTCCTCAGGTTCCCAAAAACTGATATTTGACTGCTGCATGAACCTAATTGAAACTCTGAGAGATGATTCACACTAACAAAAAAGTTTCATACAAAGCTTCTTTCTAGTTTTCATCTGAGGATACTTCTTGTCACCGTAGCTTCATTACGTTCAGAATTATCCCATGCAGATTCCAGAAAACTGTGTTAGCAACTGAACACTGAAGACAACGTGTAACTCTGTGAGTTTGCATTCACACATCGAAATGCAGTTTCTCAGAAGGCTTCTTTCAGTTTTTGATCTGAGGTTATTTCCTTTTCACCATAGCCCACATGAGCTCCCAATATCACTTTGGCAGAACACAAGATAACAGAGTTAGCAACTGTTCCAAGAAGGGAGGAGTGGAACTCTGTGTGATGAAGTCACAATCAGAAAGCAATCTCCAGTAAGCTTCTCTCTAGTTATTATCTGAAGATATACCTTTTTCACCATGGCCCCTTGGGCTCCCAATCGTCACTTGCAGATTCCACGAAAAAGTGTTAGCAAACTGCTTCCTGAGAACTAAGCAGTAACTCTGGAGAGGAATTCAGAGAGCAAAAAAGTTTCAGAAAGCTTCTTTCACGATTTGAACTGATGATATTTCCTTTATCACCGCAGGCCCATGCGAGCAAAAAAGTCCTCCTCAGGTTCCTAAAAACACTGATAGGGACTGCTGCATGAAACATAAGTGTACTCGAGAGATGAATTCACACATCACCAAGAGTTTCTAACAAAGCTTCTTTCTATTTTCATCTGAGGATACTTCCTTGTCACCGTAACTTCATTACTTCAAGTATCCCATTGCAGTTTTCCAAAAACTGTGTTAGCAAACTGAACACTGAAGACACGTGTAACTCTGTGAGTTGCATTCCACACATCGAAATGCAGTTTCTCAAGCTTCTTCCATTTTTGATCTGAGTTATTTTCCTTTTTCACCATAGCCCACATGAAGCTCCCAAATATCACTTTGCAGAACACAAGATAACAATTAGCAAACTGTTCCAAAAGGGAAGGGGTGGAACTCTGTGTGATGAAGTCACCCATCAGAAAGCATTCTCTCAGTAAGCTCTCTCTAGTTATTATCTGGAAGATATATCCTTTTCACCATGGGCCCCTATGGGCTCCCAAATCTCACTTTCCGATTCACGAAAGAGTGTTACAAACTGGCTTCCTGAAAAAAAGACTAAGCATCTCTGGGAGAGGATCAGAGAGACAGAAAGAAGATTCTCAGAAAGTTTTCTTTCACGATTTGACGATGAATTTCCTTTATCACCGCGGCCTCAATGGGATTCAAAGACGTCCTCCAGGTTCCTCAAAAACACTGATAGTGGACTGCTGCATGAAACATATTGTAACCTGAGATGAATTCACACATCACCAGAAGTTTCTAACAAAGCTTCCTTAGTTTTCATCTGAGGGCTTCCTTTTTGTCACGTAAGCTTGCCATTAAGTTTTCAGAAGTATCCCACGGCAGATTTCCAGAAAACTGTGGGTTAGCCAACCTGCACACTGAAGACAAACGTGTTACTCTGTGAGTTGC
>NC_044551.1:19262829-19278839 GCF_007565055.1 Rhinopithecus roxellana | reverse complement strand
CAAGATAACAGAGATAGCAAACTGTTCAAAGAAGGGAAGGGTGGATCTCTGTGTGATGAAGTCACACATCAGAAAGCAATCTCTCAGTAAGCTTCTCTCTACTGATTATCTGAAGATATATCCTTTTTCACCATGGGCCCCTATGGGCTCCCAAATCTCACTTTGCAGATTCCACAGAAATAGTGTTAGCAAACTGCTTCCTGAGAACTAAGCAGTAACCCTGGGAGAGGAATTCAGAGAGCAGAAAGAAGTTTCTCAGATAGCTTCTTTCACGATTTGAACTGATGTTATTTCCTTTATAACCGCAGGCTTCAATGCGATTCAAAGAAGTCCTCCTCAGGTTCCTCAAAAACACTGATAGTGGACTACTGCATGAAACATAAGTGTAACTCTGAGAGATGAATTCACACATCACCAAGAAGATTCTAACAAAGCTTCTTTCTAGTTTTCATCTGAGGATACTTCCTTTGTCACCGTAGCTTCATGACGTTCAGAAGTATCCATTGCAGATTTCCAGAAAACTGTGTTAGCAACTGAACACTGAAGACAAACGTGTAACTCTGTGAGTTGCATTCACACATCGAAATGCAGTTTCTCAGAAGGCTTCTTTCCAGTTTTGATCTGAGGTTATTTCCTTTTTCACCATAGCCCACAATGAGCTCCCAAATATCACTTTGCAGAACACAAGATAACAGAGTTAGCAAACTGTTCCAAGAAGGGAAAGGTGGAACTCTGTGTGATGAAGTCACACATCAGAAAGCAATCTCTCAGTAAGCTTCTCTCTAGTTATTATCTGAAGATATATCCTTTTTCACCATGGGCCCCTATGGGCTCCCAATCTCACTTTGCAGATTCCACGAAAAGAGTGTTAGCAAACTGCTTCCTGAGAACTAAGCAGTAACTCTGGGAGAGGAATTCAGAGAGCAGAAAGAAGTTTCTCAGAAAGCTTCTTTCACGATTTGAACTGATGATATTTCCTTTATCACCGCAGGCCTCAATGCGATTCAAAGAAGTCCTCCTCAGGTTCCTCAAAAACACTGATAGTGGACTGCTGCATGAAACATAAGTGTAACTCTGAGAGATGAATTCACACATCACCAAGAAGTTTCTAACAAAGCTTCTTTCTAGTTTTCATCTGAGGATACTTCCTTTGTCACCGTAAGCTTCATTACGTTCAGAAGTATCCCATTGCAGATTTCCAGAAAACTGTGTTAGCAAACTGAACACTGAAGACAAACGTGTAACTCTGTGAGTTGCATTCACACATCGAAATGCAGTTTCTCAGAAGGCTTCTTTCCAGTTTTGATCTGAGGTTATTTCCTTTTTCACCATAGCCCACATGAGCTCCCAAATATCACTTTGCAGAACACAAGATAACAGAGTTAGCAAACTGTTCCAAGAAGGGAAGGGTGGAACTCTGTGTGATGAAGTCACACATCAGAAAGCAATCTCTCAGTAAGCTTCTCTCTAGTTATTATCTGAAGATATATCCTTTTTCACCATGGGCCCCTATGGGCTCCCAAATCTCACTTTGCAGATTCCACGAAAAGAGTGTTAGCAAACTGCTTCCTGAGAACTAAGCAGTAACTCTGGGAGAGGAATTCAGAGAGCAGAAAGAAGTTTCTCAGAAAGCTTCTTTCACGATTTGAACTGATGATATTTCCTTTATCACCGCAGGCCTCAATGCGATTCAAAGAAGTCCTCCTCAGGTTCCTCAAAAACACTGATAGTGGACTGCTGCATGAAACATAAGTGTAACTCTGAGAGATGAATTCACACATCACCAAGAAGTTTCTAACAAAGCTTCTTTCTAGTTTTCATCTGAGGATACTTCCTTTGTCACCGTAAGCTTCATTACGTTCAGAAGTATCCCATTGCAGATTTCCAGAAAACTGTGTTAGCAAACTGAACACTGAAGACAAACGTGTAACTCTGTGAGTTGCATTCACACATCGAAATGCAGTTTCTCAGAAGGCTTCTTTCCAGTTTTGATCTGAGGTTATTTCCTTTTTCACCATAGCCCACAATGAGCTCCCAAATATCACTTTGCAGAACACAAGATAACAGAGTTAGCAAACTGTTCCAAGAAGGGAAGGGTGGAACTCTGTGTGATGAAGTCACACATCAGAAAGCAATCTCTCAGTAAGCTTCTCTCTAGTTATTATCTGAAGATATATCCTTTTTCACCATGGGCCCCTATGGGCTCCCAAATCTCACTTTGCAGATTCCACGAAAAGAGTGTTAGCAAACTGCTTCCTGAGAACTAAGCAGTAACTCTGGGAGAGGAATTCAGAGAGCAGAAAGAAGTTTCTCAGAAAGCTTCTTTCACGATTTGAACTGATGATATTTCCTTTATCACCGCAGGCCTCAATGCGATTCAAAGAAGTCCTCCTCAGGTTCCTCAAAAACACTGATAGTGGACTGCTGCATGAAACATAAGTGTAACTCTGAGAGATGAATTCACACATCACCAAGAAGTTTCTAACAAAGCTTCTTTCTAGTTTTCATCTGAGGATACTTCCTTTGCCACCGTAAGCTTCATTACGTTCAGAAGTATCCCATTGCAGATTTCCAGAAAACTGTGTTAGCAAACTGAACACTGAAGACAAACGTGTAACTCTGTGAGTTGCATTCACACATCGAAATGCAGTTTCTCAGAAGGCTTCTTTCCAGTTTTGATCTGAGGTTATTTCCTTTTTCACCATAGCCCACAATGAGCTCCCAAATATCACTTTGCAGAACACAAGATAACAGAGTTAGCAAACTGTTCCAAGAAGGGAAGGGTGGAACTCTGTGTGATGAAGTCACACATCAGAAAGCAATCTCTCAGTAAGCTTCTCTCTAGTTATTATCTGAAGATATATCCTTTTTCACCATGGGCCCCTATGGGCTACCCAAATCTCACTTTGCAGATTCCACGAAAAGAGTGTTAGCAAACTGCTTCCTGAGAACTAAGCAGTAACTCTGGGAGAGGAATTCAGAGAGCAGAAAGAAGTTTCTCAGAAAGCTTCTTTCACGATTTGAACTGATGATATTTCCTTTATCACCGCAGGCCTCAATGCGATTCAAAGAAGTCCTCCTCAGGTTCCTCTAAAACACTGATAGTGGACTGCTGCATGAAACATAAGTGTAACTCTGAGAGATGAATTCACACATCACCAAGAAGTTTCTAACAAAGCTTCTTTCTAGTTTTCATCTGAGGATACTTCCTTTGTCACCGTAAGCTTCATTACGTTCAGAGGTATCCCATTGCAGATTTCCAGAAAACTGTGTTAGCAAACTGAACACTGAAGACAAACGTGTAACTCTGTGAGTTGCATTCACACATCGAAATGCAGTTTCTCAGAAGGCTTCTTTCCAGTTTTGATCTGAGGTTATTTCCTTTTTCACCATAGCCCACAATGAGCTCCCAAATATCACTTTGCAGAACACAAGATAACAGAGTTAGCAAACTGTTCCAAGAAGGGAAGGGTGGAACTCTGTGTGATGAAGTCACACATCAGAAAGCAATCTCTCAGTAAGCTTCTCTCTAGTTATTATCTGAAGATATATCCTTTTTCACCATGGGCCCCTATGGGCTCCCAAATCTCACTTTGCAGATTCCACGAAAAGAGTGTTAGCAAACTGCTTCCTGAGAACTAAGCAGTAACTCTGGGAGAGGAATTCAGAGAGCAGAAAGAAGTTTCTCAGAAAGCTTCTTTCACGATTTGAACTGATGATATTTCCTTTATCACCGCAGGCCTCAATGCGATTCAAAGAAGTCCTCCTCAGGTTCCTCAAAAACACTGATAGTGGACTGCTGCATGAAACATAAGTGTAACTCTGAGAGATGAATTCACACATCACCAAGAAGTTTCTAACAAAGCTTCTTTCTAGTTTTCATCTGAGGATACTTCCTTTGTCACCGTAAGCTTCATTACGTTCAGAAGTATCCCATTGCAGATTTCCAGAAAACTGTGTTAGCAAACTGAACACTGAAGACAAACGTGTAACTCTGTGAGTTGCATTCACACATCGAAATGCAGTTTCTCAGAAGGCTTCTTTCCAGTTTTGATCTGAGGTTATTTCCTTTTTCACCATAGCCCACAATGAGCTCCCAAATATCACTTTGCAGAACACAAGATAACAGAGTTAGCAAACTGTTCCAAGAAGGGAAGGGTGGAACTCTGTGTGATGAAGTCACACATCAGAAAGCAATCTCTCAGTAAGCTTCTCTCTAGTTATTATCTGAAGATATATCCTTTTTCACCATGGGCCCCTATGGGCTCCCAAATCTCACTTTGCAGATTCCACGAAAAGAGTGTTAGCAAACTGCTTCCTGAGAACTAAGCAGTAACTCTGGGAGAGGAATTCAGAGAGCAGAAAGAAGTTTCTCAGAAAGCTTCTTTCACGATTTGAACTGATGATATTTCCTTTATCACCGCAGGCCTCAATGCGATTCAAAGAAGTCCTCCTCAGGTTCCTCAAAAACACTGATAGTGGACTGCTGCATGAAACATAAGTGTAACTCTGAGAGATGAATTCACACATCACCAAGAAGTTTCTAACAAAGCTTCTTTCTAGTTTTCATCTGAGGATACTTCCTTTGTCACCGTAAGCTTCATTACGTTCAGAAGTATCCCATTGCAGATTTCCAGAAAACTGTGTTAGCAAACTGAACACTGAAGACAAACGTGTAACTCTGTGAGTTGCATTCACACATCGAAATGCAGTTTCTCAGAAGGCTTCTTTCCAGTTTTGATCTGAGGTTATTTCCTTTTTCACCATAGCCCACAATGAGCTCCCAAATATCACTTTGCAGAACACAAGATAACAGAGTTAGCAAACTGTTCCAAGAAGGGAAGGGTGGAACTCTGTGTGATGAAGTCACACATCAGAAAGCAATCTCTCAGTAAGCTTCTCTCTAGTTATTATCTGAAGATATATCCTTTTTCACCATGGGCCCCTATGGGCTCCCAAATCTCACTTTGCAGATTCCACGAAAAGAGTGTTAGCAAACTGCTTCCTGAGAACTAAGCAGTAACTCTGGGAGAGGAATTCAGAGAGCAGAAAGAAGTTTCTCAGAAAGCTTCTTTCACGATTTGAACTGATGATATTTCCTTTATCACCGCAGGCCTCAATGCGATTCAAAGAAGTCCTCCTCAGGTTCCTCAAAAACACTGATAGTGGACTGCTGCATGAAACATAAGTGTAACTCTGAGAGATGAATTCACACATCACCAAGAAGTTTCTAACAAAGCTTCTTTCTAGTTTTCATCTGAGGATACTTCCTTTGTCACCGTAAGCTTCATTACGTTCAGAAGTATCCCATTGCAGATTTCCAGAAAACTGTGTTAGCAAACTGAACACTGAAGACAAACGTGTAACTCTGTGAGTTGCATTCACACATCGAAATGCAGTTTCTCAGAAGGCTTCTTTCCAGTTTTGATCTGAGGTTATTTCCTTTTTCACCATAGCCCACAATGAGCTCCCAAATATCACTTTGCAGAACACAAGATAACAGAGTTAGCAAACTGTTCCAAGAAGGGAAGGGTGGAACTCTGTGTGATGAAGTCACACATCAGAAAGCAATCTCTCAGTAAGCTTCTCTCTAGTTATTATCTGAAGATATATCCTTTTTCACCATGGGCCCCTATGGGCTCCCAAATCTCACTTTGCAGATTCCACGAAAAGAGTGTTAGCAAACTGCTTCCTGAGAACTAAGCAGTAACTCTGGGAGAGGAATTCAGAGAGCAGAAAGAAGTTTCTCAGAAAGCTTCTTTCACGATTTGAACTGATGATATTTCCTTTATCACCGCAGGCCTCAATGCGATTCAAAGAAGTCCTCCTCAGGTTCCTCAAAAACACTGATAGTGGACTGCTGCATGAAACATAAGTGTAACTCTGAGAGATGAATTCACACATCACCAAGAAGTTTCTAACAAAGCTTCTTTCTAGTTTTCATCTGAGGATACTTCCTTTGTCACCGTAAGCTTCATTACGTTCAGAAGTATCCCATTGCAGATTTCCAGAAAACTGTGTTAGCAAACTGAACACTGAAGACAAACGTGTAACTCTGTGAGTTGCATTCACACATCGAAATGCAGTTTCTCAGAAGGCTTCTTTCCAGTTTTGATCTGAGGTTATTTCCTTTTTCACCATAGCCCACAATGAGCTCCCAAATATCACTTTGCAGAACACAAGATAACAGAGTTAGCAAACTGTTCCAAGAAGGGAAGGGTGGAACTCTGTGTGATGAAGTCACACATCAGAAAGCAATCTCTCAGTAAGCTTCTCTCTAGTTATTATCTGAAGATATATCCTTTTTCACCATGGGCCCCTATGGGCTCCCAAATCTCACTTTGCAGATTCCACGAAAAGAGTGTTAGCAAACTGCTTCCTGAGAACTAAGCAGTAACTCTGGGAGAGGAATTCAGAGAGCAGAAAGAAGTTTCTCAGAAAGCTTCTTTCACGATTTGAACTGATGATATTTCCTTTATCACCGCAGGCCTCAATGCGATTCAAAGAAGTCCTCCTCAGGTTCCTCAAAAACACTGATAGTGGACTGCTGCATGAAACATAAGTGTAACTCTGAGAGATGAATTCACACATCACCAAGAAGTTTCTAACAAAGCTTCTTTCTAGTTTTCATCTGAGGATACTTCCTTTGTCACCGTAAGCTTCATTACGTTCAGAAGTATCCCATTGCAGATTTCCAGAAAACTGTGTTAGCAAACTGAACACTGAAGACAAACGTGTAACTCTGTGAGTTGCATTCACACATCGAAATGCAGTTTCTCAGAAGGCTTCTTTCCAGTTTTGATCTGAGGTTATTTCCTTTTTCACCATAGCCCACAATGAGCTCCCAAATATCACTTTGCAGAACACAAGATAACAGAGTTAGCAAACTGTTCCAAGAAGGGAAGGGTGGAACTCTGTGTGATGAAGTCACACATCAGAAAGCAATCTCTCAGTAAGCTTCTCTCTAGTTATTATCTGAAGATATATCCTTTTTCACCATGGGCCCCTATGGGCTCCCAAATCTCACTTTGCAGATTCCACGAAAAGAGTGTTAGCAAACTGCTTCCTGAGAACTAAGCAGTAACTCTGGGAGAGGAATTCAGAGAGCAGAAAGAAGTTTCTCAGAAAGCTTCTTTCACGATTTGAACTGATGATATTTCCTTTATCACCGCAGGCCTCAATGCGATTCAAAGAAGTCCTCCTCAGGTTCCTCAAAAACACTGATAGTGGACTGCTGCATGAAACATAAGTGTAACTCTGAGAGATGAATTCACACATCACCAAGAAGTTTCTAACAAAGCTTCTTTCTAGTTTTCATCTGAGGATACTTCCTTTGTCACCGTAAGCTTCATTACGTTCAGAGTATCCCATTGCAGATTTCCAGAAAACTGTGTTAGCAAACTGAACACTGAAGACAAACGTGTAACTCTGTGAGTTGCATTCACACATCGAAATGCAGTTTCTCAGAAGGCTTCTTTCCAGTTTGATCTGAGGTTATTTCCTTTTCACCATAGCCCACAATGAGCTCCCAAATATCACTTTGCAGAACACAAGATAACAGAGTTAGCAAACTGTTCCAAGAAGGGAAGGGTGGAACTCTGTGTGATGAAGTCACACATCAGAAAGCAATCTCTCAGTAAGCTTCTCTCTAGTTATTATCTGAAGATATATCCTTTTTCACCATGGGCCCCTATGGGCTCCCAAATCTCACTTTGCAGATTCCACGAAAAGAGTGTTAGCAAACTGCTTCCTGAGAACTAAGCAGTAACTCTGGGAGAGGAATTCAGAGAGCAGAAAGAAGTTTCTCAGAAAGCTTCTTTCACGATTTGAACTGATGATATTTCCTTTATCACCGCAGGCCTCAATGCGATTCAAAGAAGTCCTCCTCAGGTTCCTCAAAAACACTGATAGTGGACTGCTGCATGAAACATAAGTGTAACTCTGAGAGATGAATTCACACATCACCAAGAAGTTTCTAACAAAGCTTCTTTCTAGTTTTCATCTGAGGATACTTCCTTTGTCACCGTAAGCTTCATTACGTTCAGAGTATCCCATTGCAGATTTCCAGAAAACTGTGTTAGCAAACTGAACACTGAAGACAAACGTGTAACTCTGTGAGTTGCATTCACACATCGAAATGCAGTTTCTCAGAAGGCTTCTTTCCAGTTTTGATCTGAGGTTATTTCCTTTTTCACCATAGCCCACAATGAGCTCCCAAATATCACTTTGCAGAACACAAGATAACAGAGTTAGCAAACTGTTCCAAGAAGGGAAGGGTGGAACTCTGTGTGATGAAGTCACACATCAGAAAGCAATCTCTCAGTAAGCTTCTCTCTAGTTATTATCTGAAGATATATCCTTTTTCACCATGGGCCCCTATGGGCTCCCAAATCTCACTTTGCAGATTCCACGAAAAGAGTGTTAGCAAACTGCTTCCTGAGAACTAAGCAGTAACTCTGGGAGAGGAATTCAGAGAGCAGAAAGAAGTTTCTCAGAAAGCTTCTTTCACGATTTGAACTGATGATATTTCCTTTATCACCGCAGGCCTCAATGCGATTCAAAGAAGTCCTCCTCAGGTTCCTCAAAAACACTGATAGTGGACTGCTGCATGAAACATAAGTGTAACTCTGAGAGATGAATTCACACATCACCAAGAAGTTTCTAACAAAGCTTCTTTCTAGTTTTCATCTGAGGATACTTCCTTTGTCACCGTAAGCTTCATTACGTTCAGAGGTATCCCATTGCAGATTTCCAGAAAACTGTGTTAGCAAACTGAACACTGAAGACAAACGTGTAACTCTGTGAGTTGCATTCACACATCGAAATGCAGTTTCTCAGAAGGCTTCTTTCCAGTTCTGATCTAAGGTTATTTCCTTTTTCACCATAGCCCACAATGAGCTCCCAAATATCACTTTGCAGAACACAAGATAACAGAGTTAGCAAACTGTTCCAAGAAGGGAAGGGTGGAACTCTGTGTGATGAAGTCACACATCAGAAAGCAATCTCTCAGTAAGCTTCTCTCTAGTTATTATCTGAAGATATATCCTTTTTCACCATGGGCCCCTATGGGCTCCCAAATCTCACTTTGCAGATTCCACGAAAAGAGTGTTAGCAAACTGCTTCCTGAGAACTAAGCAGTAACTCTGGGAGAGGAATTCAGAGAGCAGAAAGAAGTTTCTCAGAAAGCTTCTTTCACGATTTGAACTGATGATATTTCCTTTATCACCGCAGGCCTCAATGCGATTCAAAGAAGTCCTCCTCAGGTTCCTCAAAAACACTGATAGTGGACTGCTGCATGAAACATAAGTGTAACTCTGAGAGATGAATTCACACATCACCAAGAAGTTTCTAACAAAGCTTCTTTCTAGTTTTCATCTGAGGATACTTCCTTTGTCACCGTAAGCTTCATTACGTTCAGAAGTATCCCATTGCAGATTTCCAGAAAACTGTGTTAGCAAACTGAACACTGAAGACAAACGTGTAACTCTGTGAGTTGCATTCACACATCGAAATGCAGTTTCTCAGAAGGCTTCTTTCCAGTTTTGATCTGAGGTTATTTCCTTTTTCACCATAGCCCACAATGAGCTCCCAAATATCACTTTGCAGAACACAAGATAACAGAGTTAGCAAACTGTTCCAAGAAGGGAAGGGTGGAACTCTGTGTGATGAAGTCACACATCAGAAAGCAATCTCTCAGTAAGCTTCTCTCTAGTTATTATCTGAAGATATATCCTTTTTCACCATGGGCCCCTATGGGCTCCCAAATCTCACTTTGCAGATTCCACGAAAAGAGTGTTAGCAAACTGCTTCCTGAGAACTAAGCAGTAACTCTGGGAGAGGAATTCAGAGAGCAGAAAGAAGTTTCTCAGAAAGCTTCTTTCACGATTTGAACTGATGATATTTCCTTTATCACCGCAGGCCTCAATGCGATTCAAAGAAGTCCTCCTCAGGTTCCTCAAAAACACTGATAGTGGACTGCTGCATGAAACATAAGTGTAACTCTGAGAGATGAATTCACACATCACCAAGAAGTTTCTAACAAAGCTTCTTTCTAGTTTTCATCTGAGGATACTTCCTTTGTCACCGTAAGCTTCATTACGTTCAGAGGTATCCCATTGCAGATTTCCAGAAAACTGTGTTAGCAAACTGAACACTGAAGACAAACGTGTAACTCTGTGAGTTGCATTCACACATCGAAATGCAGTTTCTCAGAAGGCTTCTTTCCAGTTTTGATCTGAGGTTATTTCCTTTTTCACCATAGCCCACAATGAGCTCCCAAATATCACTTTGCAGAACACAAGATAACAGAGTTAGCAAACTGTTCCAAGAAGGGAAGGGTGGAACTCTGTGTGATGAAGTCACACATCAGAAAGCAATCTCTCAGTAAGCTTCTCTCTAGTTATTATCTGAAGATATATCCTTTTTCACCATGGGCCCCTATGGGCTCCCAAATCTCACTTTGCAGATTCCACGAAAAGAGTGTTAGCAAACTGCTTCCTGAGAACTAAGCAGTAACTCTGGGAGAGGAATTCAGAGAGCAGAAAGAAGTTTCTCAGAAAGCTTCTTTCACGATTTGAACTGATGATATTTCCTTTATCACCGCAGGCCTCAATGCGATTCAAAGAAGTCCTCCTCAGGTTCCTCAAAAACACTGATAGTGGACTGCTGCATGAAACATAAGTGTAACTCTGAGAGATGAATTCACACATCACCAAGAAGTTTCTAACAAAGCTTCTTTCTAGTTTTCATCTGAGGATACTTCCTTTGTCACCGTAAGCTTCATTACGTTCAGAAGTATCCCATTGCAGATTTCCAGAAAACTGTGTTAGCAAACTGAACACTGAAGACAAACGTGTAACTCTGTGAGTTGCATTCACACATCGAAATGCAGTTTCTCAGAAGGCTTCTTTCCAGTTTTGATCTGAGGTTATTTCCTTTTTCACCATAGCCCACAATGAGCTCCCAAATATCACTTTGCAGAACACAAGATAACAGAGTTAGCAAACTGTTCCAAGAAGGGAAGGGTGGAACTCTGTGTGATGAAGTCACACATCAGAAAGCAATCTCTCAGTAAGCTTCTCTCTAGTTATTATCTGAAGATATATCCTTTTTCACCATGGGCCCCTATGGGCTCCCAAATCTCACTTTGCAGATTCCACGAAAAGAGTGTTAGCAAACTGCTTCCTGAGAACTAAGCAGTAACTCTGGGAGAGGAATTCAGAGAGCAGAAAGAAGTTTCTCAGAAAGCTTCTTTCACGATTTGAACTGATGATATTTCCTTTATCACCGCAGGCCTCAATGCGATTCAAAGAAGTCCTCCTCAGGTTCCTCAAAAACACTGATAGTGGACTGCTGCATGAAACATAAGTGTAACTCTGAGAGATGAATTCACACATCACCAAGAAGTTTCTAACAAAGCTTCTTTCTAGTTTTCATCTGAGGATACTTCCTTTGTCACCGTAAGCTTCATTACGTTCAGAAGGTATCCCATTGCAGATTTCCAGAAAACTGTGTTAGCAAACTGAACACTGAAGACAAACGTGTAACTCTGTGAGTTGCATTCACACATCGAAATGCAGTTTCTCAGAAGGCTTCTTTCCAGTTTTGATCTGAGGTTATTTCCTTTTTCACCATAGCCCACAATGAGCTCCCAAATATCACTTTGCAGAACACAAGATAACAGAGTTAGCAAACTGTTCCAAGAAGGGAAGGGTGGAACTCTGTGTGATGAAGTCACACATCAGAAAGCAATCTCTCAGTAAGCTTCTCTCTAGTTATTATCTGAAGATATATCCTTTTTCACCATGGGCCCCTATGGGCTCCCAAATCTCACTTTGCAGATTCCACGAAAAGAGTGTTAGCAAACTGCTTCCTGAGAACTAAGCAGTAACTCTGGGAGAGGAATTCAGAGAGCAGAAAGAAGTTTCTCAGAAAGCTTCTTTCACGATTTGAACTGATGATATTTCCTTTATCACCGCAGGCCTCAATGCGATTCAAAGAAGTCCTCCTCAGGTTCCTCAAAAACACTGATAGTGGACTGCTGCATGAAACATAAGTGTAACTCTGAGAGATGAATTCACACATCACCAAGAAGTTTCTAACAAAGCTTCTTTCTAGTTTTCATCTGAGGATACTTCCTTTGTCACCGTAAGCTTCATTACGTTCAGAAGTATCCCATTGCAGATTTCCAGAAAACTGTGTTAGCAAACTGAACACTGAAGACAAACGTGTAACTCTGTGAGTTGCATTCACACATCGAAATGCAGTTTCTCAGAAGGCTTCTTTCCAGTTTTGATCTGAGGTTATTTCCTTTTTCACCATAGCCCACAATGAGCTCCCAAATATCACTTTGCAGAACACAAGATAACAGAGTTAGCAAACTGTTCCAAGAAGGGAAGGGTGGAACTCTGTGTGATGAAGTCACACATCAGAAAGCAATCTCTCAGTAAGCTTCTCTCTAGTTATTATCTGAAGATATATCCTTTTTCACCATGGGCCCCTATGGGCTCCCAAATCTCACTTTGCAGATTCCACGAAAAGAGTGTTAGCAAACTGCTTCCTGAGAACTAAGCAGTAACTCTGGGAGAGGAATTCAGAGAGCAGAAAGAAGTTTCTCAGAAAGCTTCTTTCACGATTTGAACTGATGATATTTCCTTTATCACCGCAGGCCTCAATGCGATTCAAAGAAGTCCTCCTCAGGTTCCTCAAAAACACTGATAGTGGACTGCTGCATGAAACATAAGTGTAACTCTGAGAGATGAATTCACACATCACCAAGAAGTTTCTAACAAAGCTTCTTTCTAGTTTTCATCTGAGGATACTTCCTTTGTCACCGTAAGCTTCATTACGTTCAGAAGTATCCCATTGCAGATTTCCAGAAAACTGTGTTAGCAAACTGAACACTGAAGACAAACGTGTAACTCTGTGAGTTGCATTCACACATCGAAATGCAGTTTCTCAGAAGGCTTCTTTCCAGTTTTGATCTGAGGTTATTTCCTTTTTCACCATAGCCCACAATGAGCTCCCAAATATCACTTTGCAGAACACAAGATAACAGAGTTAGCAAACTGTTCCAAGAAGGGAAGGGTGGAACTCTGTGTGATGAAGTCACACATCAGAAAGCAATCTCTCAGTAAGCTTCTCTCTAGTTATTATCTGAAGATATATCCTTTTTCACCATGGGCCCCTATGGGCTCCCAAATCTCACTTTGCAGATTCCACGAAAAGAGTGTTAGCAAACTGCTTCCTGAGAACTAAGCAGTAACTCTGGGAGAGGAATTCAGAGAGCAGAAAGAAGTTTCTCAGAAAGCTTCTTTCACGATTTGAACTGATGATATTTCCTTTATCACCGCAGGCCTCAATGCGATTCAAAGAAGTCCTCCTCAGGTTCCTCAAAACACTGATAGTGGACTGCTGCATGAAACATAAGTGTAACTCTGAGAGATGAATTCACACATCACCAAGAAGTTTCTAACAAAGCTTCTTTCTAGTTTTCATCTGAGGATACTTCCTTTGTCACCGTAAGCTTCATTACGTTCAGAAGTATCCCATTGCAGATTTCCAGAAAACTGTGTTAGCAAACTGAACACTGAAGACAAACGTGTAACTCTGTGAGTTGCATTCACACATCGAAATGCAGTTTCTCAGAAGGCTTCTTTCCAGTTTTGATCTGAGGTTATTTCCTTTTTCACCATAGCCCACAATGAGCTCCCAAATATCACTTTGCAGAACACAAGATAACAGAGTTAGCAAACTGTTCCAAGAAGGGAAGGGTGGAACTCTGTGTGATGAAGTCACACATCAGAAAGCAATCTCTCAGTAAGCTTCTCTCTAGTTATTATCTGAAGATATATCCTTTTTCACCATGGGCCCCTATGGGCTCCCAAATCTCACTTTGCAGATTCCACGAAAAGAGTGTTAGCAAACTGCTTCCTGAGAACTAAGCAGTAACTCTGGGAGAGGAATTCAGAGAGCAGAAAGAAGTTTCTCAGAAAGCTTCTTTCACGATTTGAACTGATGATATTTCCTTTATCACCGCAGGCCTCAATGCGATTCAAAGAAGTCCTCCTCAGGTTCCTCAAAAACACTGATAGTGGACTGCTGCATGAAACATAAGTGTAACTCTGAGAGATGAATTCACACATCACCAAGAAGTTTCTAACAAAGCTTCTTTCTAGTTTTCATCTGAGGATACTTCCTTTGTCACCGTAAGCTTCATTACGTTCAGAAGTATCCCATTGCAGATTTCCAGAAAACTGTGTTAGCAAACTGAACACTGAAGACAAACGTGTAACTCTGTGAGTTGCATTCACACATCGAAATGCAGTTTCTCAGAAGGCTTCTTTCCAGTTTTGATCTGAGGTTATTTCCTTTTTCACCATAGCCCACAATGAGCTCCCAAATATCACTTTGCAGAACACAAGATAACAGAGTTAGCAAACTGTTCCAAGAAGGGAAGGGTGGAACTCTGTGTGATGAAGTCACACATCAGAAAGCAATCTCTCAGTAAGCTTCTCTCTAGTTATTATCTGAAGATATATCCTTTTTCACCATGGGCCCCTATGGGCTCCCAAATCTCACTTTGCAGATTCCACGAAAAGAGTGTTAGCAAACTGCTTCCTGAGAACTAAGCAGTAACTCTGGGAGAGGAATTCAGAGAGCAGAAAGAAGTTTCTCAGAAAGCTTCTTTCACGATTTGAACTGATGATATTTCCTTTATCACCGCAGGCCTCAATGCGATTCAAAGAAGTCCTCCTCAGGTTCCTCAAAAACACTGATAGTGGACTGCTGCATGAAACATAAGTGTAACTCTGAGAGATGAATTCACACATCACCAAGAAGTTTCTAACAAAGCTTCTTTCTAGTTTTCATCTGAGGATACTTCCTTTGTCACCGTAAGCTTCATTACGTTCAGAAGTATCCCATTGCAGATTTCCAGAAAACTGTGTTAGCAAACTGAACACTGAAGACAAACGTGTAACTCTGTGAGTTGCATTCACACATCGAAATGCAGTTTCTCAGAAGGCTTCTTTCCAGTTTTGATCTGAGGTTATTTCCTTTTTCACCATAGCCCACAATGAGCTCCCAAATATCACTTTGCAGAACACAAGATAACAGAGTTAGCAAACTGTTCCAAGAAGGGAAGGGTGGAACTCTGTGTGATGAAGTCACACATCAGAAAGCAATCTCTCAGTAAGCTTCTCTCTAGTTATTATCTGAAGATATATCCTTTTTCACCATGGGCCCCTATGGGCTCCCAAATCTCACTTTGCAGATTCCACGAAAAGAGTGTTAGCAAACTGCTTCCTGAGAACTAAGCAGTAACTCTGGGAGAGGAATTCAGAGAGCAGAAAGAAGTTTCTCAGAAAGCTTCTTTCACGATTTGAACTGATGATATTTCCTTTATCACCGCAGGCCTCAATGCGATTCAAAGAAGTCCTCCTCAGGTTCCTCAAAAACACTGATAGTGGACTGCTGCATGAAACATAAGTGTAACTCTGAGAGATGAATTCACACATCACCAAGAAGTTTCTAACAAAGCTTCTTTCTAGTTTTCATCTGAGGATACTTCCTTTGTCACCGTAAGCTTCATTACGTTCAGAAGTATCCCATTGCAGATTTCCAGAAAACTGTGTTAGCAAACTGAACACTGAAGACAAACGTGTAACTCTGTGAGTTGCATTCACACATCGAAATGCAGTTTCTCAGAAGGCTTCTTTCCAGTTTTGATCTGAGGTTATTTCCTTTTTCACCATAGCCCACAATGAGCTCCCAAATATCACTTTGCAGAACACAAGATAACAGAGTTAGCAAACTGTTCCAAGAAGGGAAGGGTGGAACTCTGTGTGATGAAGTCACACATCAGAAAGCAATCTCTCAGTAAGCTTCTCTCTAGTTATTATCTGAAAGATATATCCTTTTTCCACATGGGCCCCTATGGGCTCCCAAATCTCACTTTGCAGATTCCACGAAAAGAGTGGGTTAGCAAACTGCTTCCTGAGAACTAAGCA
>NC_044551.1:16015761-16046793 GCF_007565055.1 Rhinopithecus roxellana | reverse complement strand
TACGCAGCCTAGTGGCTTGGCATGTGATCTTCCCTTTCCCTCCTTCCTTCCTATTTCCCTCCTAATCACTTTCTTTCTCTTTTCTCTTCTTTTTTTCCTGCCTGCCTTCCTTGAAGAAAGGAAAACTGCTCTGTACATAAAGGAACTTAAGAGCACTAAGGGAAAATTGGACTTAACCATAATTTATTCTCAATGTCCCTAATATTCCCTTAATACGGAAGCAAAACAGTATGTGGTGTGGTCCCTATAATATTTGGGAAGAGTCAAGATTTATGCCCATATCACAAAGAGCCATAATAAGGAGAAAATCCTGAATTAAATAGAAGCAAGTGTCATATAGTATAAAAAAATGTCTGTGGCCTCGTGAGGAGGCAGAAAGACTGATCCTACCGATCAGTTGGTTAGAGCAGACTACTAGACTAAGACTACCAGATTAAGGCACTCTTTTCAGGAACATCACTTCTTCTCTTAAAGAAAAGAGAGGCAATTTTTACACGACTTATTTATGGCATCTCTGTATTGGACTGTGGTCTCATTTGTGCTTCATACTTATAAATAAAATAAGATGAATTATGTTAAGTAAATACTTGAACTGGAAAAGGATATACTTATTTTGAAAGAGTTTTTTAAAGATTGTAAATTTACTTAATCTGAAATTTCTGGAATCATACAAAATTGTGGAATAGGATATTTACAAGATTATCACAAAATTAAAACATTCCAGTTGAAAGAAAATTTATGGTTTTTTTCTACTTTATTACTACTCTCATCACTTCACTTCTGATAGTAAATTTGTGGGGTTTTTTTCCTCCATACCAAGCAATTCTCCACTTCTCCTCTAACACTGACTAGGTGTCCTAATAGAATATGACTCAGTTCTGACACTGTGCACCTGGAGTTAGTGCCAGATCCTTCAGGCTAAAGATTCAGCCCTGCAAGACTTTCTCCATTTCAGATACCAACCGCAAGTCCAGGTTCTTACCTGTGATTCTGGCTAGAAATGGAAGGTTCTCATCTCCCTCTCATGTAAAATAATTTGTCAGAATGGCTCACAGAACTCAGGAAAACAATTTACTTACCAGACTATCAGTTGATTATTAAAGAATACAACTCAAAAACAGCCAGATGGAACAGAAGCAGAGGGCAAAGTGTGGAGCTTCCATGCCCCTTCCAGATGGCCACCTTCCCAGTATCTCCTGTGTTCAGCAACCGGAAGCTCACCAAACACTTTTGGTTAGGATTTTCATGGAGGGCTCATTACTAGCTGTGGTTGATTAAGTCACTGGCCATTAATAATTAACTCAACCTCTAGTCCCTCACCCCTTTCTGGAGGTCAGGGAGAAGAGATGTGGGGAGAGGGAAAGTTCTAATCATTTAATCATTTGCTTGGGTCCCCTGGCAACTAGTCTTTGCTATGGGACAAAAGAAGGTGACAGCAGAGACCAAATCTATATTTTATTATGTAACACCAGTCCGGAAGGGAAAAAATGAAGTATAATGCTAGAGAGATGAGATAATTTTGGTATTTATTTCTGTCCTTCTTTCAAACCCCATGTTACTGGCCAAAGAGTGTCAGCTTAAAATTAAACGTCCATCCCTAGGGAAACTTCTGCTATCTTAAGGAAAATGTAATTGAAAATGAAAAATATGACTTTTGTGTTTTGTTAGTTTCCTATCTCTGCTATAAAACTTGAATATTTCATTAGACTTCTCACCCCAAGGATGTATCATGCTTCTTCTTAGAGGACATTGCAGCTGTTACAGTGTTTATGTCTAGGGGAATATTAAGATATATGAAGGTAATTATCAGGTTTGAAAACACCTTGGTAGAGTCTGAGATCTCACAAAATATGCAGAGACCCAGTGCATCAATATCCCATATTGAGAAGAATTGAAGTACGCATGCATAGACCTTCTCTGCCAATCTAGACTAGCTGTTAGAATATTTTTTTAACCCAAACAACTGCAAGCATGCAGCAAGAATTAAATATACAGTTTCCATTCACATAACTTTTATTTCATGCTTCCTGCTTTACTATTCACGCATGTATGAAAATTGTTTTAGAGCCTAAATGGTGTGGTCTGTGTGTTAGCTTTCCATGTGGCATTGTAACAGAATCCTATGCCCTCTATAAAACCACCGATACTGGATATACACACAATGTTAAAAATAAATGTTACTCAGAAGGTCAGGGGGCCCACAAAAACAGATGTTCTGGCTTAGGGATCATCATTTAACTTGTTGGTATTACATCACTATTTTGTCATCTGGATCCAAATAGAAATCATGGCAGTGTCAACACTTTGTTAATATTCTGGGGGTAGATGAACCAGCAGCGTGCCTCATCTGGTTGGCTTTGAGAGAAGCTAACAGCTAGACTTCTCATTAACTGGATATGACTTGGCTTGCCACAGGGTTGGGAGGCATTTTTAAAGCTGAGTTACCCTTGTAACAAATGCCAGATGCCAGGCTGGATTTATAAACATGTGCCAGGTTTCAAATAAATCTGGTCAAACTTGAAAATATTAATGTGCTGCATTGGAAACTCTGTGTTCTACTTATTTTGCTTTCCAAAGCTTCACACATGAGGTTTAAGTAATGAATTCCTGGGACTCCAGAGTGGGAGAGTGGAAAGAGAGCTAAGGACGGAGGTGGGGATGTGATTTGACAGGAATGGACCTGCTCTATGTAAGGCAAAGAGGTTGTAGTGCAAAGAGGTTGTAGTGCAGAGGTAGCACTTCTGTTTCACTAAAAAAAAAAAAAAAAAAAAAAAAAAAAAAAAAAAAAAAAAAAAAGGCTTTGGCATCCTATTGGATCATTTTTATTAAATAAGAAGGGTTTATCTCCTATTCTTTCAATGTTAAGCAGTAGGGAGTTGGGAGCTATGAAACATGAGTTGTAGACTTTGCTTTTACTCACCATTCTGGGTCTCAGTGTTACCACATGCAAAATGAATGTAGTAATTCTTATCCTACCTATAGCACAAAAGTTTTAATGATTAAACTAATGAGATAAAACTGTGAAAGTTTTGTCACTCTGAAGGTCCTCTGGAATATTTCAGGGATGCAGTTGTATTCTCTATAAATATCTACTTGATTCCATTGTTATATATGTTTTGAAATATTACTTAAATTGTCTTTTGATTTTAAATTTTTACTAAGATGGGATAATGTTTGAGATCATCACTGAATTTGAGTATATGCATCCTGTGCTTTGTTTTACCTTTTGCTTTTCTTTCTTTCTTTGAGACAAGGTCTTACTCTGTTGCCCAGCTGGAGTGCAGTGTCCTGATCACAGCTCACTGCAGCCTTGACCTCCAGGACTCAAGTGATCCTCCTGCCTCAGCCTCCTGAGTAGCACAGACTACAGGTTCATGCTACCATGCCTGGCTAATTTTTGTATTTTTTTGTGTGGAGACAGGGCTTTGTCATGTTGGTCTTGAACTCCTAGACTGACCTGGAACTTCTAGACTCAAGCAATCCACTCCCCCTTGGCCTCCCAAAGTTCTGGGATGAGGCACTGTATCTGGCCTGATTTTTCATACATGGAAATAACAGAGTAAACATTTCAAATGGAATTTTTTTGTATTAAAAAGAGGTTCAATTTATTTATTTTTATTTATTTATTTATTTATTTATTTATTTATTTTTTTTTTTGAGGCGGAGTCTCGCTCTGTCACCCGGACTGGAGTGCAGTGGCCAGATCTCAGCTCACTGCAAGCTCCGCCTCCCGGGTTTACACCATTCTCCTGCCTCAGCCTCCCGAGTTGCTGGGACTACAGGCGCCCGCCACCTCGCCCGGCTAGTTTTTGTATTTTTAGTAGAGACGGGGTTTCACCGTGTTAGCCAGGATGGTCTCGATCTCCTGACCTCGTGATCCGCCCGTCTCGGCCTCCCAAAGTGCTGGGATTACAGGCTTGAGCCACCGCGCCCGGCCGAGGTTCAATATTTGTAAATGAAAGTCTTCCTCAGAACATAATGCACTGATTATTTCATATAGGGTATAGTATTTTAGGACATCAACTAAATCAGGGTTAAATTCTGGTTTTGCATTTTGTGGTTGGGTGACATTGAGAAAGTAATTAAGAACTCTGTACCTCAGTCTGCATATCTGTGAAATAGGGGTATGTTTTGAAGTTAAAAAGACGTGATGCATAGAAATATTTAGTATAGTTCCCAGCTTATAGAAAGCACACCAAGAATGTCAGCTGTTAATATTGGTTATTACTTATAAGTCTGATGAGCAACTAAGGCAGGACGTTTAAGTACATTTAATGTAAGCCACAAAGTTAGTGGCAGAGCTAGGATTTGAACCCCCAGTAGCCTGGCTCAGAATAGCCTGCTTTTAATTATTTTGCCCCTCTACTAAGTTACTGTTATATTAAAATTTTCTTACAAATACATTTTTAGAAGAGCATTCAATGCTCAATACATTCAATTCTGGCTAACAGACATATTTTATAACTTCCATTCCGAAAATAATTAGGATAAATTCTTTCCAAATATGCAGTCATGAGGTGGGGAGAGAGGGGAGGGATCGCATTAGGAGATATACCTAATGTAAATGACGAGTTAATGGGTGCAGCACACCAACATGGCACATGTATACATATGTAACAAACCTGCACGTTGTACACATGTACCCTAGAACTTAAAGTATAATAAAAATATAAAAACATAAATATAATAATCAGCATGATAGCTTTGGTGCAAAAGACAAAGAGACTTGATACGTATTTAAATTTAAGGTTTACCTATTCTGTTTATCCTTTCTACTTAACACTATGCTTTCAGGTTACAAAGGTGAGTAGCACATGGTCACTGTATGAAGTTCAGTGTGTTGGGGACATAGAATGAGAATCAATGTCTTTCCAGTGCACCCACTGTTCCGATGGTGCTGTCACAGAATTTCAGAGAAGAGACACTTGAATCAGTGTCATCATAGGGTTGGGAAAGGGTCCCATCCTCATAATACTCATATGTTAGAAATACTCATAAATTAGAGGATGCCTGAGCTGAGTCTCGGTGGTTGAAAGGGGTGGGGAAGATTTCCATGCAAAGAAACTGGGAAATCAAGGTGTAAAGGCCTGAAAAAGTCTGGCAAATTCAGGAGTGAGTATGTGTCAGAATGACTGGTAGGCAGCGATGCTTTCTGGATGTGGTAAGAAAATGGACCATCCAGGTAAAGAAATACATAAAAGGATATGGGTTCTGTTTTGAAGGCAGATCTTTGGCAAGATAATTCTGATAGTGAATGAATAAAGATAAGAGAGGCATACCCAGAGGTGAAAAACAAAACAAATAAATGAAAAAAATAAACAAAAGCAATAAGGATGTTTCCACCGTAATCCAGGTAAAAAAAAGTGATGATGGCATGGACTAAAGTGGTAGCAGATGGGATACAAACAAGGGGCAGAAGTAGAGAGAAATTACAACTGGCATGTGAGGAAGTATACTGGATAAAAGATGACTCACAGATTTCTGGCTTGGGCAACTCAAGACACAACCTGTTCCTTAATACCTTTTAGGCATTTGTTTTTTCTAATTTATGTAACTCCATAATTGGTTTGGTGTCTAAAATTTGAAAAAAAAAAAAAAAAAGTATTGTGTCTTAAGGCACTGTCCAAGAAAACATGTATCATTAGATATCACATTCAGAAATCTGAGTGACACTTTACTTCATCTATCTAATCCCAGACATATTAGTGATTTTCCTTCTGCTTTAAAATTCAATTCCATCATTCTTTCAACATAAAACACCCAAACAAAATGTGATGTTTGCGGTAAAAACTAATTTTTTGATACTAAGCACTGAATTTAAAAGATGTAGGTACAAACTTTCAGATTGGCATAATGTAATACTTCAGCTTAATCTTAGTTTACTTCTCTGGACTTCAGTTTCTTCATTTGTAAAATGAGTATATGTTGGTTTAGAATTTTGTTCTTAATTATTGGGGTGCACAGAACTCTTTGAGAATATTAATTAAGATAAGAGGAGCGTGGCTAGAGGTGAAAAACAAAACAAATGCACAAACATAATCAATAAGGATGTTGTTGCTGTAATCCATCCAGGTAAAAATAATGATGACCTGGATTATCTAGAGAAACAACCATACCTATGTGTCAATGAATGCCGCACAACTTTAGAAGTGTCTCTGTATCCTTTCTGACGTCTGTTCATGAATGCCAAAATAAACATCTCAGAGGTAGATGATCTACAAGGTCCTTCCTAGCAATCTACACATATTTACAGACAGAAAATCAAGGAATAGGAAAGCAGACACAAAAAGAGTAGAGGAAACTCTGGCCTATTCCTGTCTTGCTAAAATCACTTACCTTGAATTAGTACATTAAATCCTAACGCAAACTATACAATCATGTTAATGTAATCTTTGTAGCTTGACCAGTTGGATAATGTGCCTCTTTCTATAAATTATTTCTTAAGGTAAAATCTATCTTCATATATCTAAATTAAAAGCTAGTCAAGCCAAATAAAGTAAAACCACCAAACCAAAACATTTTTTTCTTTTCTATGACAAAGGAAAATTGCTTTTTTTCACTTGGATATTTATGTTGCCTTAAGAGCATTTCTGATAAAACTATCTGAAAGTATTTGTGACAGTTTGTACTATGGAGATATACATTTAGGCTGTGCTATGTATGTATGTTTAATGTGCAAGGAAAAATACTGAGAAGTGCTTTTGTATTTTGTTTTCAGGCCTGATTAATCTGTCCTTATGCATTCTTTTAGTTACGAATGTTACAAATAATAACTGTACCTGTCAGGTTGGAAAGACTTTCTAGAGGATTTTGAGTTTACATGCCTTACATGTAAACTTATGTTTTCTTCATTACTTAACAAAATAACAATGTGTGTTCATTTAGATCTCCAAAGCATCCAGCTATGAATCATTTTTCCAACTTGGGAATTTTCAAATTGAACCACTTTTAAACAACCCATATCAAGTTCTTATTTGGTTATTTCTTTGGTAGACTAAAGTCTAATCCTCTCTCTAAATCTAAAGTTAGTTGCAACTTTGATATGATGTTTGACTCTTGAATAAATATCATAAACAACTACAGTGACCGAATTATGTATGAATTTCAAAAGTTATATTTAGTACAGGTTTCCAGCAACTGTTTTAGTAAGTTTAGCACACTGTGGTTTTATTTCAAGTGGAAAATGCACTTGGTTCCTCAGGATTCCCAGGATTTAAAACAGTCAGTGAATCAACAAAACAAAGCAAGAAAAATCACATTTTTTTGAGGAATAAACAATACATATCAGATTATAAAAATCAACAAAAAATGAAAACTATTTCTAAAAACTCTTTAATATTTAATTATTCTAATTTCAAGTACAAAAATAAGCCATATGATACGTTAACTTTTTTATTCTGAACATGATGTACTTGGCTTTGCAGAGTGGCAAAGGTAACATTTTGCAAACATCTGGATACAATCAGTGTTTGGAAGGTATAAACTTAGTGGCTAAGACACTAAGGTTTGAATCCATCTCTGTGGAGTCTGACAGAGATGGATTCAATTATTGGATCTAGCTCTTGCTGACTCAGTTTCTGAAAGAGGACAAAGGACAAATTACTTAATCTGAATGTAAATTTTCTTTTTCTTTTCTTTTTCTTTCTTTTTTTCTTTTCTTTTTTTTTTTTTTTCCGGAAAGAAGCTGTTGCCCAGGGTGAAGTGCAGTGGTGTGGTCACAGCTCTGGGCTCAAGCGTTCCTCCTGCCTCAGTCTCCTGAATAGCTGGAACTACAGGTATGGGCCACCATGGCAGCTAATACTTTTATTTTATATAAAGAAAAGGTCTTGCTATGTTGTCCAGGCTGGTCTTGAATTCCTGACCTGAAGCGATCCTCCTGGCCCTACCTCTCAGAGTGCTTGGATTAAAGGAGTGAGCCATTGCTCCAGGCCCAATATTGTTAACTCCAAAGTAAAATAATAATTTCTCTTCTTCATAAGATTGTTTAAAGGATGAAGTGAAATCATGTGTATCACACTGTTTTAATGGCTCTATGTGACTTTCATGTGTTTGAACGGCCTCTACTTCACTCCTTCCACCCCCCATTAGAAAGTAAACTCTATACACAGAGACATTTTATTTTTTTCACCATTGCATTTCTCGGAACAGTACTTGGCATATTGTGAGTGTTTCATAAATTATGAATCAATGAATGAACACTGAATACCAGGCTGAAAGAACTTTATTTTATTTTCTGCAGCAATGAGAGTCACTAAAAGTTTTTAAGTGCATGTAGGGTTAAGAAGTGGTAGCCAAATAAGATAGTAAAAAATATAAATCTAACAAAGCATGTAATAGATGGTAGGGAGATAGGGTGAGGATCAACAGCAGAGGGAGGACTATGTGCTTAGAACTAATTTTCATACAACTTGAGAAAATAAAAGTGAGTTTCAAAATGTTCACCCTAAATAAGTAGCTCCACATCCCTTTCTGGTCCTGGTAGTTTACAGTGAACTCACCATTACTACAATTTCTCTCCAAGAGCTCACCTTCATCCTTTCTTATACATTAGAAAGGCAAATGGTTGCCATGGGAAGACTATGAACCTGTACTGAGTAGAAGTCTACATGGATTCACCATTCTTCCCACTTAGGAGAAATAGGACAAAATGCTGAAATGGCATTTATCTAGGCATACTGTCATCTTCCTTTTGAAATTTACACCATCCACCCTGTTTCAGAATAACATTATTAATTTGGATTTGTATGATCAAAGATGCTGGGCCATTACAGCCTTGCTCATGCTCTGAGCCAAAAGTGAAGTGCCCTTGGGATTTCAACAGGAGCTCTGAATTTTGAGAACTATGCCACATTCAGGACAAGATGAATATGAGTCATGCTGAGTATTGGCTTTCTTATTTTCAGAGTCTGTAAAGGGAAATATATATAGTACTGCTTGGATACAAATTAAAGGTTGTCAGCTAGGTCAGTTTAACTTACCATGGCAGATATACACTGAACTCTCAACAACAGGTCTTTCTTGCTCCTAAATTTGCCTAAATAGAGAATTCATTTCTTTTCTGGTAAACTACAAGGACTGCACTCTTTGGAAAATGCCTTCCTTCACTGAAACCTATTGTAGCTAAGTTCATTTCATCCTTTGCATCTCTAAAAAGAATTGAAAAATAAAAGGACACATTTAGTGAGTGTTTATTTTTTCTTATCATTCCACAATTTGCTATATGGTCCTTGTTCCATTGACATAAATAAAAGATTGTTTCTATCTCTGAACTTGCTTACTGAAACTCTCACAGCAATGACTGTTCCATCCCATGGAAATACCCTATCCACTGGCACTTCCATTGGTTCTTTGCTAATTATCATCAACTTATATTCATATATTCACATTCCTTCCTTCCCAGATTAGATTTCATGGAACACCATCAAATCTCCTCCTTTCAAGCTGTCGTCACTCTCTTGCCCTTCAACCTCTATTATACTA
Source organism: Rhinopithecus roxellana (assembly GCF_007565055.1). NCBI lineage: Eukaryota > Metazoa > Chordata > Mammalia > Primates > Cercopithecidae > Rhinopithecus > Rhinopithecus roxellana. The sequence goes on along the minus strand of NC_044551.1, from coordinate 16,037,313 downwards.
ATCAGAAAAACTGTCAACCCTTTTTCAACCCTAATAGCCACGAGCTCTATGCTTGCATCTGAGTAGTTGATACTTCTGCACATAACCTTACTACCCTTCTGAGCAGCTACACTTTAAAAAGATGGACTTCAAATTTCAGTTGACCATTCAGCAATGTCTGGAAAACCCACTGAATTTGTATTTCCCTTCCCAAATCTTGGGAGAGAGGTAAAATCATTATTTTACTTCCCAAAAGTAAAATTCATTATTTTATTTCCCAATCTTTGTCTCAGCATCTCCTCTCTGCTCATTATGAGCTGATTATCTCAGCAGATATCTCAGTCATCGTGACATATTGGATACAAATGGTTTCATCTTCTTTCCACAAAATCTATAACCTCCTTGCAACTATATTGCCTCTGTGCTCTCTCTATATATGACAAAGAATCCCTGCTTCCCATAAAGACCTTGATCTACCAGGGATCAGAATCTCATCCCTTCATCTACTCAATGATTTTACTCCAGCAATTACTCCTTCCTCCTCTTCACCCACCCCATCTCTTCTGCAGGGTCAATTTCTCTTTTTCTATCGAATCAGTTCCATGAAAAATATCCTCAATAATCTCCTCTCCTTTGTTCTCATGGCGTCCCCAGCTAAAGCCAGCATCTATGCAACCCATAACAGAAAACTTCTTGGAAGAGATGTCTTCAGTAGCTTTTGTAATTTGCACCTTTCATTCTTTATTTTATGGCTTCAATTTGTAACTAGGATAGTTGAGTCAAACATACAGAGTTTAAACGTTATTATTTGCAAGCATGACTTTCATGAAGATGATATTAATGCATATTCTCACCAAAAAGTCTTATTTCCACTATATTCTTGATGTGTTGAAAGACTTAATAAAAAATCTATTCTCTTGTAGTGTGGTAAAAGTTCTGTGATTATGTATTATAGTTTTAAAAAGAGTTTTAATAGGAATTAAATTAAGTTTTACATTAAAATACCTTGATTTACTTTGAATTTTATTCTTTTATACTTGAGAAACAATGACAATAATTACAATATTTTTTATATTTGAGAAACAATTACAAAGAATGTGTGTTTTTCTTTTATCCATTTCTGAAAATAATAGCAAACCCAAGGAAGATTGCCTACATATGTTCAGATCCTTAGCAACCTGTATATTTCAGCATATGCCCTAAGGTTATAGCTTTAGAAAAGTGTAAATTACTTTATTCGACAAGAATAACTAATTCATCTTCATCCAGTAGCATGAATGCTAATGAGCTTGTAAGTGTATTTGATATTATAATTCCTCAAGAAGCTAAATACAAATTGGTTTACCAAATTTATATTTTAGTTTGTTGTGCTTCAAAACATAATTAGCAATTGTATCTGTCAGCCCACAGATTACTTGGGCCCAGTTAGTGTGTTTGATAAATTTTTTTAATAACCCTGAAAGACATTAACTTAATAAAACATGAAACTTTGCTTAGCCATCTGAACAGCTGATGGTAGCATCTGTGGAGTTTGTAATCCATTTTTCACATCTAATAAATTCGGCTATTTACTTGTTTGGTTGGATAATTGCAAATGATAGTTGAAACAACCTTTTAAAGACATCTAATAAATTTGACTGTTTACTTGCTTGGTCACATATTGGACATGATAGCTGAAAACAACCTTTTAAAACAAATTAAACATCACAATTTCATCATATTTTATATATAAAAAATTTCATGTGCAAAATCAGTCTTGAAAGTTGTTTAATAAATGATAATATTTGTCTCAATAAGATTATACAATCTTTTCAAAATTTCTTTTTGAAGGACATTGCACGTTTTATTTTCTATGATGGAACCGTATCAAATCCCAAAGCACTCTCAGAAGAACATATGTTAACATTTGAAAAGTAATGACAATTAGTGACAATTTTCAGAAGGTTTCCCTGGACAAACACTTGGTTGTAAGCCTATAGTGATTGATATTCCAGTGAAAATTTTACAGCTTTGAAGACAACTAAATCACAAACAACACTGGAAAAAATTTAAGAAATACAGAAAATTTAAATGTTGATGAGTCAGTGAAGCAAGTATAAGAACTTAAAAATTGTTCATCCACTTTAGAAAATAGTTTTTCATTATTAAACAAAGTTGAAGATGTACATCATTTCTTGTTACTCAGAAATTCTATCCATGGGATTCACCCACAACTGTGTATTTTCACTAGCATATGAGGTAAGAAATTTCACAGCCATTGTTTGAATATAAAAAAAATGAACCAAAAGTGAAGTCCATAAAGAGTTGAAAGAATAAAGAAAATTTTTGCTTCAATATAGTCAATATAGAAGTAGAAATACTACCTAGTAATGAAAATCAATGTGACACACCTACATGCAACATTAAAAATAAAAATCAGGACATGATGTAGAACTAAAGTGCTGATTTTATAAGATTACATGAAATAGGATTCCATTTGAATAAATATTAAAAATATTCAAGTCAAGAAGCATTCTGTTTAGGGATATAAATGTACTTGGTGAAACTCTAACAATAAACAAGAGGAAGATAAAACACAAAATTTGGAATAGTGGAAGAAGTGAAAGAGTGGAACAAAGAAAAGTGGTTGTGGATATTCAGGTGTGTATTGTATTTTTACTATATACCTTGGCTATGATTTGTAAACCTTACTTTGTGTCTATTTAGTATTTAACAAAAATAAATTTTCAGTTGCCCAACTGAACATTTTAGGAACTAACTATTGGGAAAAAAAACTCTTGTTTTCAATGTACATCTTGGCTGTGTAATTTTGTTGCTTTAGTTAGGACTCCTTTGGAAACCAACTGAGCAAACTCAAAAGGAGGTAGGATACATTCTAAAAATACTGATGCCTCCGGCAAATTATGTCCAGCCAGGCTTTATGGCGCCTAGAACTGAGACATAACACATCATGAATGTGGCAGATATCCTTCTCTTTCTTCTCTTCTATCTCCTTTTCTCCCTCCTGCATGTCTTCTGTGCACACTCTTGGGTTGCCTCTTCTGCTATACCCCCTGCAGATCATCTTCCTCTGCTCATCTACAGTTTCTTTTCTGAGTATACTGACTCAGGTCCCATCATTACATGTCCTTTCTTAAATGTACCTCCTTCAGTTGTCAACAATCTTTCTTGTATTTTTAGTATAATTTTCAGGAAACAGAATCTGATTACTTACTGCACAGCCATCATTACTGACTATCAGTCAACTGTCTGCCATTCATTCAATTAGGTACGGCTAGCACAAAAGTGAATACTCAATAGAGGCTTAGGTCTGGACAGATTTTCTAAGAAGAGAATGTGAGGTAGGGAAGCCACTTCAAAAGTAGCCTTATACATTCACGTTTATATTACATTGAGCCTTATGCAAGGTTTCTCCATTTGGGGCATGTGGTGCTTCCAACCTGAGCTAAATATTCCCAAAAATAAATGAACATTTTCCTAATGGATATTGTGGTCTCTTTCCCTTTCTGCATTTCCATTCTCCAGGGTGATGTTTTGCTACTCTAGCAAGAAATCAGAAGAATGACAACTGGATTGTCCTCCACTGAGATGACAAATTCCTTGATAAAGTGTTTTAGGTTTCAAAGAAATGTCCCGCAGCAAATGCTTCCTGCCTAATGTTAACCTCTGCTTTTCCTTTCCTTTACACAAGTTGGTAGTAAGATGGAATTGGTGAAATTCCCATACTACTTTTCTCTTCCCTGTAGACCTACTAGATCATGTCAATTTGATGGGACAGATTATCCATTTAACTTGTCCCTATGTGCTGCAGGAACCAAAAAGGAAACATTGAAAATATATGCGTGGAGCAGTCACTTCTAACTCTAGAAAAGAAAGCCATTGTAGGTAGAATAGCATATTTCTTCCTGTGTCTGGATATTCTCTCTTCTGGAATCTGTTGTTTATATTTATGGAACAGGAGTCTACAAATTGCATTTATCAGCCTCTCATGTCTGCTGGATTCTTGTTAGGTTCTGCCAGTAGGAGGCACTTGAGACAGAAGTTAGTGGGAGAGCAAAACTTTCTGCTTCTGACTTCAGTACTGAGGTAGTTGCACTGGGAGTGGGGAAATTCTTGACTTTAAGAAAATGGGTAAGGGCCACCCCTTTCTGATAGGTTCCAACTTTGACAGACCTGATGCATCTTCAGCAATCTAGGACTGATTACGAGTGTCACCAACAGCACAGTGGCAGGTGCAGGCAAATGGTCTCCAGATGAGTGGTTTTAACTGCTTTGTATCAAAGAAGTACCACCTCTTATTCTTTTCTGTTCCTTAGCTCCCTCCACTTCACCTACTTCTCTTTGTTCTTCTTGTCCTTCCAAAACTTATGTAGATAATTCCCTGTGTTAAATTCATTCTGTTTTAAATACTTGGGGTACTTTTTGCTTTCCTTGCTAGACCCATACCCATACACTGCCACTATCATTTTGGCTCCAATTAGGCCAAAGCTTCTGCATTGCTACTTTGCCCCAGGCTGAGAAGGAAGGCCATCTCTCTGCATCTGGGAATAAACATTTGAGAGCGACTCTAGGAACCTGAGAATGCTTTGTGCTTGTGCACTTCACAGTGTCACCCTCATTCTGTAGTACTCTGGATTCTTAGGAAATAAATCCAAGTACACTATATACATATATATATATATATATATATATATATATATATATATATATATTCTTAAGAAAACAGTAGCCACATTTTTGAAATAAAGTCGGTGTAAGGTTGATCTTTCAAACATTAAAATGGAATATTTTTCACATATGGCCTATTTTCAATTCCATGAAATGTGGTTTCATAGTAGAATGATTGTTGAAGTGGTTAGAATGCTTTTCACTCTAAGTTGAATCTCTGTGCTTGACAATAACATTTGATGCAATTAAAGATTTGAAGGCATTTAAAACATCAGTTTCAAAATTTGGCCATAAAAATAAACCACTTCAAGACAAGAATTAATGAATTGTGAATGACTCCCTCTAGAGGCACGGACAGTCAGGCATAAAATTTAGAGATGATTGTCCCTGTTTTTGAAAAATCTATTCCAGGGCTCTACTTTAGACTATTTTTAAAGTCTAATTCCATCTAAGTTGGTCACCACCAATCACTTCCCACTGTATATGATTGCAGCCCTTATGCACTAAGACAAGTTCTAAAACTAACATTTGAATGTGATTTTCATGTCCTTTGCTCTTTTTCAACTTTAAAATTGTGCATGTATCTTTCTATCGCTGCTGGACAAGCGGGACTAGGGAAAGCCATAACAAAATTCTATTTGTGAGCAAGTGTTGGGAAAACAAAAAACGTGAATGTTACAGAAGCTGGTGACTACTTCTTCACTCTTTTCACAGACCCATCCAGAAAGAGTTTACAAGAGGGCATATTTCCAGAGAGATGTATTTGTAAAGACATTCTGGAATTATATTCAAGTACATGAGACTCTTTAAAGATATGAGAGTATCTTAATACAAATGCTTCTGAATTCCCAAACGCTATGCTTGAAAAAAAAAATTAAAGTCATAAAAATCAGAACTGCAAAAATAGTGACATGAAAATGAGGACCAATGAATAAGAGCTTAAACTGGGCTCGAGGCAGGAAGAATTGTCAAGGTTTATAAGTGCAGTCAGATCATTAGAATTTCACTGGATTCAACTTCAAAATAAATGAATGGGGGAATGACTGCCGGATTCATTAAAATTTTCCATAATGATGACATATTTTTGTGTGTAAACTTGAGGCCAAAACTAAGAAGCTAAAAACAACAAACAATGAGTGAAGCTTTGGTCTATTGCTGTAGTCTCTGAAAATATATTTGCTATTTATTAAGTGGAAGTGGATCATTATAAAGGTCTTCATCCTCATTGTCTTCATGTTGAGTGGTGGCTGAGGAGGCAGAGAAAGAGGAGGGACTGGTGTTGTTTCAGAGATGGCAGAAGCTAAAGAGGTGGAGGAGATGGAAGAGGGAGCAGGAAAGGCAGGCATACTTGGTGTAACTTTATGGAAATACATAATAATTTCTGCCTGATATTTTTGCTTTTTTCATTAAAAAATGTTTCTATGTTAATACCAATCCTTCTTCTATCATTTCAGTACCTGTATCATATATAGAAGGGTGCATGTAATAAGATAAGCCAAAAGCACTCTTGAATAACCTGAAACATTCTCCCTGATCACCTAATGTCAATTTATTTATTTATTTATATTTTGGTACTGCTTTTGTGACTTCCTTACCATCTGACACTGGTTTGGAATCACTGAACTTCATCAACTCATCATCTTCTGTTAATTCCTCTGCTGTGGTGCCTATTAATTCTTGAATTTCTCCAAGATACATATCTTGAAATGCTTCATCTTCTACCCTTTTTGCCATATCCACAATCTCTTTCATGATTTCCTTGATTGGCTCTGTTATAAATCCTCTGAAGTTATGCACAACATCTAGACAGTTTCTTCGGGAGGAATTTATTGTTTCTTGTTTGATGGCTTTTGTGGCTTTTTCCATAACAATGTCATCCTCAATGGTGTAATTCTTCCAGATGTTCTGTTCTTTCATGATGTTCTATTAGGATTCTTTGCCACAGGCTTGACACTTCTTTCCATAGAATACTGTGTGTAATGAGACTTAATGGTCCTTCTGACTCCTTATTTAGAGGCTGAATTAGAAATGGAGTGTTTGGAGGCAAGTAGATCACTTTAACACCCTTGGTGTTAAACTTATAGAGTTTTTGGTAGCTGGGGACATTGTCCAATAAAAAGCAGTTATTTACAGGCAAGGTACATCCTGACTTTAGGGACAAAGCATTGACGGAACCAATCCAGAAAAGGATTCTTATTTTCCAGGCTTTTATTTATGTATTTATTTATGTATTTATTTATTGTACAACTAAAGGACTGGATGTTTGTGTTTATCATTTCCTTTTAAATCTCAGGGGCCAGCGGCATTATAGATAAGGGCAGTCCTGGTCATAAACACAACTGCATTTGCACAAGACAGTATAGTTAGCTTATCCCTTTCTGCCTTAAATCTTGTTTTTCAATTATCAACCTAATAAATGTCCTTTGTGGAAGTTTGTTGTGTTTTTTTCCCAAGAATAGGGTACTTTTGTGTGTAATAAAAACCTGTTGAGGCAGATAATCTTTCTTCTCAATGATTTTCCTAATGGTATCTGAGAACTCAACTGCTGTCTCTTGGTTATCAGAAGATGCTACTCCTACTATCTTGACATTTTAAAACCAAATCTCTTTCTGAAATTATCAAACCATTCTTTGCTAGTATTAAATTCTCTAGCCTTAGATCCTTCACATGGTTTTTGCTTTGAGTCATTATATAATGACTTCACTTTTTCTTAAATCATATTAGAGACTATGGGTACGCTTTTCCTACAGCAATTCTGCCCCCACATAAAAGCTGTGTTTTCAATATGAAATTAAAAGAAACTGTATTTTACAAAAATGCAAGGCTTCATGCCTGCTGGTGTAGCTGTAGTGAAAGCTTCACAAATTTTCTTTTCTTTTAAAATAATGGTTCTTATGCTAGATTTATGTATCTGGAAATGGTGGGCATCCACACCTGCAGATGTCAGTCTATGGTACACATCAAGCAATTAAACCATTTTTGTGTCATTACTTTGCTTCTTGGGAACATTTTCAGCATCACTAGTGGCACTTCATATGGGTACCATAATATTACTCAAGGTTTAATGTGTTATACTAAACACAATAAAAATATGCAAGAACTGAAAGAGATCATTTTTGCTACAATATGCAAAAGTTGTTAGTGGAGAGACAAACTGCTCATAAGGAGATGACTGGTGTCACACAGTGTTCTGAGCAAATGCTTGCAACTCTTGAGATCACTGCAATAGCAACAAGAGGTCAATAAAAAATTAGAACAGTAGTACAGTATATACTACAGTTAATTTTAGGTAGTTATGATTTAATACTGCATCTTTGCATTTGTTTAAACTTTTCTAGAATGCAATGGTACCATATGTGGCCTGTAAGTGTTTATGTGTGTTTTGGTAAATTTTAAATTTTTATAATAGATTTGTGTATATTTTGTGGTAGTAAATCATAAAATAGACTAGTATTTACATATATTTATTTTATTTTATTTTATTTTTTTTTTGAGATGGAGTCTCGCTGTCACCCAGGCTGGAGTGCAGTGGCCGGATCTCAGCTCACTGCAAGCTCCGCCTCCCAGGTTCACGCCATTCTCCTGACTCAGCCTCCCGAGGAGCTGGGACTACAGGCGCCGGCCACCACGCCCGGCTAGTTTTTTGTATTTTTTTTTTTTTAGTAGAGACGAGGTTTCACCTTGTTAGCCAGGATGGTCTCGATCTCCTGACCTCGTGATCCGCCCGTCTCGGCCTCCCAAAGTGCTGGGATTACAGGCTTGAGCCACCGCGCCAGGCCGTATTTACATATATTTTATGCATTCATAGCACATCTAACTTTTTCTTATTTTTTCCAGTATTTCTAGGCTACATGGTTCATCTGCAAATTTCTGTAAATTGTCACAAATCTTCAGAAAAGTTTTCAATATATTTACTAAAAAAATGTACATATAATTGGACTAGTGAAGTTCAAATCCATGTTTCTCAAGGGTCAACTGTACAATATAACAGAATGAGAACGAAAAGTGTGAAAGCCCAGAAAATTGAAGTGGGATTTGACATCAAGTAACCTGCATATCTACTTTACTTGGAGATTCTGAATTTTCTATCGAAAGATAGAAAAAATGTTTTTGAAAATGAACAGGCAAGACATCAGAATATTTAGATCTAATCATTAATAGTCAAACTAAAGAAATGGTCTCTCAAATCACGCCTCTCTTTTCTTTATGCTTACAATACCTAAATGTGTGTCCTGCTGCATAAGTTTTCCTGGAGAATGGCTACAGTCATTTTACTTTCTAAGTCAGCAGTGTTTTTTCTGAGTGGAAATGCAATTGAAGTTTTTTGCCCAGTTGTCTTCAAGGAATCTGAAACGTGACTCAGACTCACTCTTCTAAATTATTAACTAGAGCACAAAAATGGAGAGATCTCCACAGATAAACTTTGTATCATGTAATCTGAATGTCCCTGCATTTTTCAACATCCTGGCATGGCCCCAAAACACTCCTCCATTACCCTTTTCTTGTTCAGTTTTTCATTGGGTTTTATCCAAATTCATAATAAATTACCCTGGCAATTTTAAACACTTGCACTTCCTCTCCCCTTGGATCTAAATGAACACAATCATTTCTTTTCCATGGAAAGAATCAAGATAGTTTGTTTCCCCTCTCATCAGTGAATCAAAGAACTCTATTTAGCTGTTTGGCCTTTGTTCTCCTAAATCAAACATGCTGTTTATCACTAAAATTAACCATTACTTATAGGCTCATTGACTAAACCAATAAACCGGCAGAAATTTAAGTAAGCTAAAAACAAATCGAGTAAAACCTAATACAATCATGGTTTGTTTTTGAAGAAAATAAAAAACCAGCTATGAAAAGTCACTTGCAACCTAACTTACTTGTTCTACTAAAAACATTGTTTTGTTTTTAGCCTGAACCCTCTTTTTTTTCTAGCCTATTCTCTCTACAGCAGATTTTCTTATTCCATTCAACACACACACGCCTAGTCAATCTACCTTATATTTTCTTTTTAATGCTGTGTCTACATAGCATTGAATTCCATTGATTTTTCTCCACTATATTTCCCATACATATATTGTATCAGGCTGTTTTTTGCATTACTGTAAAGAAATACCTGAAATTGGGTAATTCATAAGTAAAATAATTTCTATTTTGTCTCATGGCACCGCAGGCTGTACATGAAGCATAGTGCTGGCATCTGCTTCCAGTGAGCGTCTCAGGAATATTACAATCGTGGCAGAAGGTGAAGGGGGAGCCAGCATATCATATGGCAAGAGAGAGAGCAAAAGTGAGAGGGCAGGCTTCATGCCCTTTTAAACAACTTGATCTCACGTGAACTACCAGAGCAAGAACTCACTTATCGCCAAGGGGATGGTGCTAGGCCATTCGTGAGGAATCCACATCCATGATCCAAATGCCTCCAATCAGGCCCCACTTCCAACACTGGGGATCACATTTCAACATGAGATTTGAAAAAGAAAAACATGCAAATTATATCATTTCAATCCTGGCCCTTTAAATCTCATGTCCTTCTCACACTACAAAATACAATCATCCCTTCCCAATAGTACCCCAAAGTCTTAACTCATTCCAGCATCAAATCAATCAAAAGTCCAAAGCCTAAAATATCATCTGAGACTCATCTCCTTCTGCCTATGAGCCTATAAAATCAACAATGAGTTATTTACTTCCAAGATACAATGGTGGCATAGGAACTGGGTAAAAATTCCTATTCCAAAAAGGAGAAATCAGCCAAAAGGAAAGGGCTATAGGCCCCTTTGCAAGTCTGAAACCCAGCAGGGCAGTGATTAAATCTTAAAGCTACAAAATAATCTTTTTAAACTCCATATCTAGCATCCAGGGCACACTAGTGCCAGGGACGGGCTCCCAAAGCATTGGGCAGCTCTAACTCTGTGACTTTGCAAGGTCACCGCGGCTGCTTTCACAGGTTGGAATTGAGTGCCTACGGTTTTTTCAGGCTCAGGATGCAAGCAGCTGGTGGCTGTACCATTCTGGTGTCTGGAGGGTGGCAGTCCTATTCCCACAGCTCAACTAGGTAGTGCTCTAGCAGGGATTCTTTGTGGAGGCTGCAATCCCACAATTGCCCTCAGCATTTCCCTAGTATAGGCTGTCTGTGGGGGCTCCACCTTGTAGCAGGCTTCTGAACTACATCATACAATATCTGAAATTTAGGTGAAGGCTGTCAAGCCTCCTTCACTCTTGTATTCTGAGCACCTGTAGGTTTAATGCCATGTATAAGCCACCAAGGTTTATCACTTGAGCATCCCGGAGCAGCAGGCCGAACAGTATCTGGGCCCCTTTGAGCCAAGGTTGGAGCCAGAGCAGCCAGGATGCAAGTAGCAGTGTCCCAACGTGGAGCATGGCAGCGGTGCCGTGTGCCTGGCCCCTGAAAACATACTTTCCTCCTAGGCTTCTGGGCCTGTGATGGGGGAGGCCGCTTAGAAAATTTCTGAAATGCCTTCTAAACTTTTTTCCCATTGTCTCAGATATTAGCACTTGGCTCCCTTTTAGTCATCCAAATCCCTCTAGCAAGAGGTTGCTTGAAGCCTGCTTATATTAGTCTCCTAAAACTGTTTTTTTGTTTGTTTTCTGCCACATGGTTAGGTTGTAAATTTTCCAATTTGTATGTTCTTCTTCTCTTTTAAACATGAGTTCCAACTTTAAGTCACTTCTTTGCTTCTGTATCTGTTCATAGGCTGTTAGAAGCAACTAGGTCACATCTTTTTTTTTTTTTTTAGATGAAGTTTCACTCTTGTTGCCCACGCTGGAGCGTAATGGCATGATCTCGGTTCACTGCAACCTCTGCCTCCCAGGTTCAAGCGATTCTCCTGCCCCAGCCCCTTAAGTAGCTGGGATTACAGGTGCCTGCCATCATGTCCAGTTAATGTTTTGTATTTTTAGTAGAGATGGGGTTTCACCATGTTGGTCAGGCTGGTCTTAAACTCCTAACCTCAGGTGATCCACCCTCCTCAGCCTCTCAAAGTGCTGGAATTACAAGCATGAGCCAGGTCACATTTTAAATGCTTTCCTGCTTAGAAATTTCTTCCACCAGATGCCCTATTAAGCTTTTCCGATGTGCCTTATTTTGTTGTTGTTGTTCTGTTTTGTTTTGTTTTGTTTTAGGCTTTCAGCAGCCTGAAGCCATGGTTTTAAGTTACTGTCTCTAGTCATGAGTGGTAAAGAGGGATGAGGAGGGAACTTTACTGGCCCAACCAGAAACAGAAACAAAGAACCCATGACTGTATTCTCTCCCTTGGACATCACTGAGTCATTGATCTTAAGTTCAGCCTTCCATAGACTTCCTAGGATATTAACATAATGTGGTCAAGCTCTTTGCTAGGTTGCAACACAGGTGACCATTACTCCACTTCCCGATAACTTTCTCATTTTCATCTGAATCATCATCAGCCTGGACTTCACTGTCCATATTTCTGTCAGCATTTGGTCACAATCACTTAACCAGTCTCTAAGAAGTTCCAAACTTTCTCCCATCTTCTTGTCTTCTGAGCCCTCCAAACTCTTCCAACCTCTGACCATTATCCAGTTCCAAAGCTTCTTCCACATTTTCGGGTATCTTTATAGCAATACTCCACTTCTCATTATCAATTTTCAGTGTTAGGCCATTTGTCCATTGCTATAAAGAAATACTTGAGGCTGGGTAATTTATAAAGAAAAGGAGTTTAATTGGCTCGTGGTTCTGTAGGCTATACTAGCATGGCTCCATCTGCTTCTGGTGAGGCCTCAGGAACCTTACAATCACAGCAGAAGATGAAGGGGGAGCAGGTACATCACATGGCAAGAAAGGTACCGAGAGGATGAGGGGGAAAATATCACACTCTCTTAAACAACCAGATCTCACATGAACTCCAGAGCGACAGCTCACTCATCACCAGAGGGATGGCCCAAGCCATTCATGAGGAATCCTCCCACATGATCCAAACACCTCCTACCAGGCCCCATCTCTAACACTGAGGATTACATTCAACATGAGATTTGGAAGGGACAAACATCCAAACTATATTATATGTAAATGCTTTTTAAAACAGTAATAAAGGGTTAGGCTTTTATTTTTGCTTAAAGTTGGACATGTAATATTTTTCTACAGATTTTTAGTATCTTTCTATTTATCTATATTCAATACAATTTATCTAACCACCTAATGATAAACCTTTTCCCTAAGACAGAAAAGTTTTCCCATATATACATTAAAATGAATGAAAACTAGTTTCTTTACCCCTCTCTACCCAAGTAGTTACAAATCTATTGCAAGTTTCTAAGAAGTTGGGTCCAAGAAAACCAGGCCACACAATAGGAGTACAGAGACCAGAAGCCTGCCTTTCGGCCTCAACACCTGTGTCTTTCCATTTGGCCTGATATCTCAGCTGCTGCAAGGAAGCAATGAGCTGAGATAGTTAACGTTTTGCTTCCATGAAGAATTTACTCCTCTGTCAGTGGAATCAGACTGTATTTCACTTTCCTTCTTGGTGCTCAGAGAATAACAGAATAACCATTCCAGCAAGTACTTGGAGACTGTGAACATTAATAAAGGTTAATAAACCATTTTAGGTGCTGAAGAAAAAGTATCATATGGCTCAGTCAGATAGGAATTGAATTGTCCTGCTTTCAGGAACTAGCACTAAAACAATCTCATTAGTTGTTACAAATCAAGCTAGAAATTTCAGAAAACATCGTGATATCTTGATAGTGGTTATCTGAGCTCACAGAATCACCCTTTGAGATTAAGATTTAAATTGCAGGACAGAATGTCTTCATTAAATTGTACTCCCAGAGTTACCAATTTAGGTTTAGCTATAATAAAAAATGTAGAAAAATGATTTAAAGAATTATCTCATTTATTCAAAATTTGGTTAAGAATATGAAAATGTTGGTTAATTTGCCAAAAATCACTTACTTAAAAATTCTTTATGTATTATGACTTTATATGTGCAAAGTTTGAATAATATATTCATGGAAAGTAGCTACTGAAATTAACTGTGCATACATATGACTAAATGTACCTACAGAGAATATAATGTGGCAGACAGAAGTATGAATGACAATTTCAGGAAAGCTGCATTTGTACTCTGTTTCCACTATTTTCCAACAGAATTGGAAAATTAATATAATGAGAAATTGAACTTTTAATATGCTTATGAGTTTCTTGCTATATAAAATTTTAATTTCATAATTTAGATTAACGCATGTGAAAGAACATTGACCAATTAGAGAAAGGTCTAGTGCTATATAAATTTAGTGTATATTTTACTGTGCAGAGATTTGATAGCCACAAAAATGAGAGCACTGCTCTTCTGAGAAGTGTCAGCCTCTTCTGATCCACATAACCATCTGTGTGCTCTCCAATTTGCACCACATATTCCACTTACCCTCTACATCTTCACTTGAATGTGCAACATACTTTTGTCCATTAGGCATAGGGCTAGAATCTCGCAGCTTTTCTCAAACTTTGGGAAGGTTTGAGACTGGAAAAACATGTCACAAAAGTACAAAAAAGAAAACTTCAAAATCCAAACAATATATGGTAATGATGTCCATTATTTCAATAGCCACAAACTGATTATTATACAGTGAGTGCATTTTAGACTTTTGTTATAATGTGTAATATAATTTCCAAAAAGGTGACACTGTCACTGATATGGTTTGGCTGCATCCCCACACAAATTTCATCTTAAATTGTAGTACCTATGATCCCCAATTGTCATGGGAGGGATCCAGGAGGTAATTTAATCATGGAGTGGTTACCCCTATGCTGTTCTCATGATAGTGAGTGAGTTCTCATGAAATCTGATGGTTTTCTAAGGGGCGTTTCCCTCTTTTGCTTAGGACTTCTCCTTGCTGTCCCCATGTGAAGAAAGATGTGGTTGTTTCCCCTTCTGCCATGATTGTAAGTTTCCTGAGGCCTCCTCAGCCCTGTGGAATTGTAAGTCAGTTAAGCCCCTTTCCTTTATAAATTACCCAGTCTGGGGTATGTCTTTATTAGCAGCATAAGAAAGGACTAATACAGTCACATATTGATAAATAGCACTCAAACCCCAAATATTCAAACAATTCTCAACTTCTTCTTCAAAACTTTCCTCCTCGCTGTTCACCAACATAGCACCAAAACAGCCCCACCGGCAGTCTGGTCGCTAAACAAGAAAACGTTGCCTCCAAGTTTCGTCAGAATATTACGCCTTCCCTCGATCCTCCCTGTCCTCCTTAGGGACTCATTTTTCTTAACTCCGGGCTGGACTCCAGGCTTCTAGTCTCAGAGTTCTAGTACTTTACTGTGTATAAATAAATTTGAAGTACATTTTTAAAACATAGATTTCTGGGCTCCATCTACCAGTTTGATTGTGATTCAGTTCATTTTGGGTGAGGCTTGGGAATCTCTTTGTTTCTTATCTTTTGAGATGCTCCCCCAGTGATTTTAACCCCCACTTGTGAAATATTGAATTTCTTGTTCAAAGAATAACTACATTTATCCCAAAACATTTATTTGATTCTTTTGGCCTAAAATAATTCATTGCAGTCAGAATAAATGTCTGTCTTCTCACCATGGTGCTCAAGGTTCTCTGCTGCAACTTTTGCCATATTTCCAGGCCCACTTTTGTTTCTCAATACAGATAGTGTTCTTATTTATATATTTTCAATCTGGCTAGCACCTTCTCCTCCTTCAATGCTCAGATTGGGCACTACGTTGTGATGGTTAATGCTGAGTGTCAACATGATTGGATTGAAGGATACAAAGTATTGATCCTGGGTGTGTCTGTGAGGGTTTTGCCAGAGGAGATTAACATTTGAGTCAGTGGGCTAAGGAAGACAGACACACCCTTAATCTTGTGGACAACGTCTGATCAGCTACCAGTAAATATAAAGCAGGCAGAAAAATGTGAAGAGGTGAGACTGGCCTAGGCTCCCAGTCTACATCTTTCTCCCATGCTGGATGATTCCTGTTCTTGAACATCAGACTTCAAGTTCTTCAGTTTTGAGACTCAGACTGCCTCTCCTTGCTTCTCAAACTTGCAGAGAGTCTATTTTGGGACCTTGTGATCATGTAAATTAATTTTATATATATACATATATAACTCCAAGGAGACTTCTGGCTTTTTACCAGGGTAACTGTGCACTGGGGACAGGATGGTTAGACATATTGGAGACTACTGGACCCTGACTCTGAGCTGATGCTGATTCTAGGGGACTCAAAACATCATTGTGGTCCTCCAGTTGAAGTAGGGGCTTATGGAGGTCAGGTAATTAACGGAGTTTTAGTTCAGATCTGACTGACAGTGGGTCCAGTGGGTCCCTGGATTCATTCTGTGGTCATTTCCCCAGTGCCAGAATGCATCATTGGCATAGACATACTTAGCAGTTGGCAGAACCCCCACATTGGCTCCCTGACTGGTAGGGTGAGGGCAATTATGATAGAAAAGGCCAAATGGAAGCTGTTAGAGCTGCCTCTACCTAGAAAAATCATAAATCAAAACCAGTATCACTTCCTGGAGGGATTGCAGAGATGAGTGCCACTATCAAGGATTTGAAAGACATAGGAGTAGTGATTCCCACCACATCCCCATTTAAATCTCCCATTTGGCCTGTGTGGAAGACAGATGGATCTTGGAGAATGACAGTGGATTATCATTAGCTTAGCCAAGTGGTGACTCCAATTGCAGCTGCTGTACCAAATGTAGTTTCATTGCTTGAGCAAATTAACACATTCTCCTGGTAGCTGGTATGCAGCCATTGACTTGGCAAATGCCTTTTCTCTATTCCTGTCCATAAAGCCCACCAGAAACAATTTGTCTTCAGCTGGCAGGCGAGCAATATACCTTTACTATCATACCTCAGGGGTATATCCACTCTCTCAGGGGTATATCCGCTTCCTGTCAAATCTTATTCAGAGAGACTTTGATCACTTTTTCCTTCCGCAATATATCATACTAATCCACTACATTGATGACATTATGCTGATTGGATCCAGTGAACAGAAGCAGCAAACACACTGGACTTATTGGTGAGACATTTGTGTGCCAGAAGATGGGAAGTAAATGTGACTAAAATTCAGGGACCTTCTACCTAAGTAAAATTTCTAGGAGTCTCGTGGTGTGAGGCCTGGTGAGATATTCCTTCTAAGGTGAAGGATGAGTTGCTGCATTTGGACCCTCCTACAGCCAGGAAAGAGGCACAGTGCCTAGTGGGCCTACTTGGATTTTGGAGGCAACATAGTCCTCACATGAACATAAGAAGGCTCTGCAACAGGCCCAGGCTGCTGTGCAAGCTGCTCTGGCACTTTGGCCATATGACCCAGCAGATCCAATGGTGCTTGAGGTGTCAGTGCCAGATAGGGATGCTGTTTGAAGCCTTTGACAGGCCCCAATAGGTGAATCACAGTGGAGGTCTCTAGAATTTTGGAGCAAGGCCCTGCCATCTTCTTCAGATAACTACTCTCCTTTCGAGACAGCTCTTGGCCTGTAACTGGGCTTTGGTGGAAACTGAATATCTGACTATGGATCATCAAGTCATCATGCAACCTGAACTGCCTATCATGAACTGGGTGTTTTCTGATCCATCTAGCCAGAAAGTGGGCCATGCATAGAAGCATTGCATCATCAAATGAAAGTGGTATATACATGATCGGGCTTGAGCAGGTCCTGAATGGAAAAGGAAATGACATGAGAAAGTGACTCAAATGCCCATGGTCTCCACTCCTGCCACCCTGCATTCTTTCCCCCAGTCTGCACTGATGGCATCATGAGGAGGTTCCTATGACCAGCTGACAGAGGAAGAGAAGACTAGGGCCTGATTCACAGATGGTTCTGCACGATATGCAAGCACCACCCAGAATTGGACAGATGCATCACTACAGCCCCTTTCTAGGACATCCCTGAAGGACAGCAGTGAAAGGAAATCTTCCCAGTGCGCAGAACTTTGAGTAGTGCACCTGGTTATGCACTTCGCATGGAAAGAGAAATGACCAGATGTACGATTATATACTGATTCATGGGCTGTAGCCAATGGTTTGACTGAATGGTCAGGGACTTGGAAGAAGTATGATTGGAAAATTAATGACAAAGAAATTTGGGGAAGAGGTATGTGGATGGAACTCTCTGAATGGTCAAAAACTGTGAAGATATTTATATCCCATATGAGTGCTCACCAACAGGTGACCTCAGCAGAGGCAGATTTTAATAATCGAGTGGATAGGATGACCCATTCTGTGAACACCATTCAGCCTCTTTCCCCAGCCACACCTGTCATCACCCAATGGGCCCATGAATAAAGTGGTCATGATGGCAGGGAGGGACGTTATGCATTGGCTCAGCAACATGAACTTCCACTCACCAAGGCTGACCTGGCTACGGCCACTGCTGAGTAGCAAAGACCAACACGGAGCCCTTGATATGGCATCATTCCTCAGGGTGATCAGCAAGCTACCTGGTGGCAGGTTGATTAGGTTGGACTTATTTCATCACGGAAAGGGCAGAGGTTTGCCCTCTCTGGAACAGACACTCTGGATATGGGTTTGCCTATCCCGCATGCAATGCTTCTGCCAAGACTACCATCCATGGACTCATGGAATGCTTTATCCACTGTCATGGTATTCCACACAGCATTGTCTCTGACAAAGGCACTCAACTTACAGCTAAAAAGTGCAGAAGTGGGCTCATGC
Source organism: Rhinopithecus roxellana (assembly GCF_007565055.1). Taxonomy (NCBI): domain Eukaryota; kingdom Metazoa; phylum Chordata; class Mammalia; order Primates; family Cercopithecidae; genus Rhinopithecus; species Rhinopithecus roxellana. The sequence goes on along the minus strand of NC_044551.1, from coordinate 16,018,976 downwards.
TCATGGAATTCATTGGTTTTACCATGTTTCACCTCATCCTGAAGCAGCCGGATTGATAGAACAGCAGAATGGCCTTTTGAAGTCACAATTACAGTGCCAACTAGGTGACAATATTTTTCAGGGCTGGAGCAAAGTTCTACAGAAGGCCACGTATGCTTTGAATCAGCATCCAATATATGGTATTGTTTCTCCCATAGCCAGGAATCATGGGTCCAGGATTCAAGGGGTGAGAGTGGGAGTGGAACCACTCACCATCACCCCTAGTGATCCACTAGCAAAATTTTTGCTTCCTGTTCCTGGAACATTATGTTCTGCTGGCCTAGAAGTCTTAGGTCCAGAGTGAGGAACGCAGCCACCAGGGGACACAACAGTGATTCCATTAAACTGGAAGTTAAGATTGCCCCTTGGACACCTTGGGTTCCTCCTACCTTATGTCAACAGGCTAAGAAGGGAGTTACAGTGTTGGTTGGGGTGACTGATATGGACTATCATGATGAAATCAGTCTACTACTCCACAGTGGAAGTAAGGAAGAGTATGTACGGAATACAGGAGATCCATTAGGGCGTCTCTTAGTATTGCCATGCCCTGTGATTAAGGTCAATGAGAAACTACAACAGCCTAATCCAGGCAGGACTACAAATGGCACAGACCCCTAAGGAATGAAGGTTTGGATTACTCCACCAGGAAAAAAAAAAAAATCACAACCTGCTGAGGTTTGCTGAAGGCAATGGAATACAGAATGGGTAGTGGAAGAAGGTAGTCATCAATACCAACTACGACCACATGACCAGCTGCAGAAATGAGGACTGTAACTGTTATGAGAATTTGCTCTTTCTTTTGTTAATAACGTGTTTGTGTATGCATACACTTGTACTAAGAAAATATCTTCATTTTATTCTTTTTCTGGTATGTGACTTAAGATTTATTGACTTCATATCAGCACTTAAGTACTGTTAACTTTATGTGATAGGATTTGGGTGGGGTATTGGTGTGTTTCTGGTTGTATGAAGGATAGTTGTATTATGTTAGGTGTAATTATGACCTTGTTATTGTCTTTATTTGAAGATTATGTATGATCTCACGAGATATGTATAGGTTCAAGTTGACAAGGGGTGGACTTGTGATGGTTAATATCAAGTGTCAACTTGATGGGATTGAAGGATACAGAGTATTGATCCTGGGTGTGTCTATGAGAGTGTTGCCAAAGGAGATTAACATTTGAGTCCATGGCCTGAGGAAGGCAGACCCACCCTTAATCTGGTGGGCACCATCTAATCAGCTGATAGAGAATATAAAGCAGGCAGAAAAACGTGAAAAGATGAGACTGGCCTAGCCTCCCAGCCTACATCTTTCTCCCATGCTGGACGCTTCCTGCCCTCAAATTTTGGACTCTAAGTTGTTCAGTTTTGAAACATGGCTCTCCTTGTTCCACAAGCTTGCAGACAGCATATTGTGGGACCTTGTGATTGGGTAAGTTAATAATAAACTCCTATACATATTTTATATTATATATAAAAATATATTTTATATTTTATTAAAATATAAATTATATATAAATATAATTATATTTATATTATATTACATAATATATAATATATAATGTAATTATATATTATATTACATCAATATAATATAAATATATTATATTATCTTCTCTCTACTCTTGTTATTTAATATATATATCTCTTTCTATCTCTCCTCTCTGCATCTCTCCTCCTTCTTTTTCTCTTCTTCCCTCCTCTCTTTCTCCCCTCTCTCCTCTCTCTTTCTCTCTTCCCTCTTTTTCTCTTCTCTCCCTCTCTCTCTTTTCTCTCTCTTTGTCTCTCCTTCCTTCTTCCCTCTAGAGCAGTGACTAATACGTACCTCCACCAGGTATATTTCCTGATTAGTCTCATTTGGGTGGTGCCTTTCTTCTCATAGCATCGGGTGCATGCTTCTACTGATCTTGAAATATCTGGTCTGTTTAAGTCTTTGGCTTCTACCCTAGCCTATGAGATCTTGGTCATTAGAGGCTATTTCTTGGATGTTTAAGTCAATGGCATCTAGCACAGGGCCTGGCAGGTACTCACTAAATGAGTGAGTAGGTACTGGCAGGTACTCACCTGGCAGGTACTCACTAAATGGCACTCACTAAATCAAGTGAAATTGAAAACAATTAGTTTTGTAAGTTGGGTCCTCTTGCCTTCTACCTTTGTGCAGTAGAGTACTTTAGGCAAAGGTATACAGGCCATACTTTAGTTGAGGTAGACTAGACCATGCCAAAGTAACTCCCAAATTTCAATGGCTTATCGCAATAAAAGTTTATTTTTTGCTCATATTACACAAATATGAGGGCTTTGCCACCCAAAACCCAGACAGACAGATGCTTGGACATCTCAATATGATGTATCAAGACTCCTTAGAGAGCTTCTCTTGAATGTTTTAGTAAAATAAGACCAATTCCACTTTTATACCATAATTCATAAACCAGAACTTATCACACACACTGCTTAACCTCTTAAAGGTGGAAAGTGAGGAGAAGCACATGAATATTTGGCAAAGGGTAAATTTCTCTACCAACAGGACCTTGTGTGTGGCATTTAAATTATTTCTCTGAAATTGATCCCACAAATCTATTTGAAGCCATCATTCTTGAGACCGAATGACTATTTTGTTTATGTACAAGGCGTAGTAAGTTGAAAACTTGGCAATCAACTAATCAGAACAGACTCAATTAGAAACTCTTTTAATATATTTTATCTACAAAGGATGATCAGATAAGTAAACAAAAGTGTAATATTTGTTTTTTCCGGTTATTTTCATTCATTTAAAACTGACTGGGTTAATAAAATCTGTCACTTTTTAATCAGTTCAACATCTTTTCTTTTTGGTTCAAATTAAGTTGGATCGTCCTAGTTGTGTGTGTGTGTGTGTTTATTTGTATATCTTCATGCAGTGGCGTATATGCCAAGCACATTCATTCTGTCCATAAGAGGACGTTGGTGTTCTTACAAATGTACTTGGCCTTGCTAATTCCTATGTGTAGTATGCTGGAAAAGGCCAATAGAAAAAATGGCAATTTTCTACAGACTTGGCATACATTTCCTCAAAATGCTTGATTATTTGTTATCTCTTGTAACACATATTCAGTAGTTTAACCTTATAGGTGTTTTGGTAGGTTGGGCTCTTTAGTTATCAAAACTGATTTTAAATAAAATATACTTAACTGCTTCCT
>NC_044551.1:15950676-16015661 GCF_007565055.1 Rhinopithecus roxellana | reverse complement strand
GATGTAAGGGGTAGAAGTGCAGATTTCTTCCATGCATATATTGCATAGTGGTGACATCTGGGCTTTTAGTGTACCCATCGACTGAATAGTGAACATTGTACTGAATAAGTAATTTTTTCAACTCTCACCCCCTTCCACCCTCCCACCTTTTGGAGTGTCCAGTGTCTTATTATTCCACTCCATATGTCCATGTGTACACATTGTTTAGCTGCCACTTATATGTGAGAACATGTGGTATTTGACTTTTTGTTTCTGAGTTATTTCACTCAGGATAATGGCCTCTATCCATGTTGCTCAAAAGATATGATTTCATTCTTTATTATGAAGGGGTAGTATTACCTTGTGTGTATATGCTACATTTTCTTTAACCGGTCCTCCACTGATGGATGCTTAGGTTGATCCATTATCTTTTCTGTTGTGAATAGTATTGTGATAAACATACAAGTGCAGGTGGTTTTTGATATAATTAATTCTTTCCCTTTGGGTATACACCGATTAGTGGAGTTGCTGAACCAAATAGTGGTTCTATTAGAGAAATCTCCATACTGTTTTCCAGAAAGATTATACTGATTTACCTTCCCAGTAGCATTCCCCTTTCTCCACATCTTCACTAAAATCTCTTGTTTTTAGACTTTAATTATAGCCATTCTGATTGGTCTAAGATGGTATTGCATTATGATTTTAATTTGCCTTTCTCTGATAATTAGTGATGTTGAGCATTTTTTCATGTTTTTTGACCACTTTTGTGTCTTCTTTGGAAAAATGTCTGTTCATATCCTTTGCCCACTTTTTAATGGGCTTATTTGGTTTGACTTCCTTGTAGATTCTAGATATTAGCCCTTTGTTAGATGCATAGTTTGCAACTATTTTCCCATTCTGCAGGTTGTATATTTACCCTGTTGATAGTTTCTTTGCTGTGCAGAAGTTTAAGTTCCATTTGTCTATTTTTGTTTTGTTACAGTTGCTTTGAGGACTTGGTCATAAATTATTTGCCTAGGTCAATGTCCAGAAGAATTTTTCCTAAGTTTTCTTCTAGGATTTTATAGTTTTGGGTCTTATGTTTAGGTCTTCAATCCATCTTGAGTTAACATTCGTATATGGTAAGAGGTATTGGTCCAGTTTCATTCTTCAGCACCAGTTTTCCCAGCACCATTTATTGAAAAGGGTGTCATTTCCTCAATGTATATTTTTATTGACTTTGTGTCTTCATTTCTGAGTCCTCTATTCTGTTCCATTAATCTATATGTCTGTGTTTGTACTACTGCCATGCTGTTTTGGTTACCATACTTGTAGTATAATTTGAAGTCAGGTGATGTGATGCCTCCAACTTTGTTCTTTTAGCTTTGGATTGCTTTGGCGAGTTGGGCTGTTTTGGTTCCATGTAAATTTTAGGAATTTTTTCTAATTTGATAGAGATTGTGTTGGGTCTGTTGATTCCTTTGAACAGTATAATAATTTTTAACAATATTGATTTCGATCCATGAGCATGGGATGCTTTTCCAATTGTTTGTGTCATGTATGATTTATTATCAATGTATTGTAGTTCTCCTTATAAAGATCTCACTTTTGGTTAAATATATATCTAGGTAATTTTTTGTAGCTATAATAAATGAGATTGCCTTCCTGATTCGGTTCTTGGCCAGATGGTTATTGGTGTATAAGAATGCTATTGATTTCTGTACATTAATTTTGTATCCTTAAATGTTATTTATCAAATCTAAGAGTTTTTTGGTGGAGCCAATAGGTTTGGCAGTGTCCCCACACAACTCTCATCTTGAATTGTAGCTGCCATAATTCCCATGTGTTGTGGGAGGGACCTGGTGGGAGAGAATTGAATCACGGGGGCAGCTTTCCCCACACTGTTCTCATGGTAGTGAATAAGTCTCACGAGATCTGACGGTTTTATAGGGAAACCCCTCACTTGGCCTTCATTCTCTCTCTTGCCTGCTGCCATGTAAGATCTGCCTTTTGCCTTCCACCATGATTGTGAGGCCTCCCCAGCCATGTGGAACTGTGAGTCCATTAAACCTCCTTTTGTTTATAAATTACTGAGTCTCAGGCATGCCTTTACCAGCAGTGTGAAAATGGACTAATACAAGTCTTTAGGGTTTTCTATACAGAATATCATTTCACACCAACAGAAAGGGATAGTTGGGCTCCTTCTTCCTTCAATTTGCATTCCCTTTATTTCTTTCTCTTGCCTGATTGCTCTGGCCAGGACTTTCAGTACTATGTAGCATAAAAGTGCTGAAAGTGGGCATCCGGGTCTTATACCAGTTCTTAGAGGGAATACTTTCAACTTTTCCCTGTTAAGTATGATGCTGGCTGTGGATTTGTCATGGAAGGCTTCTATTATGTTGATGCATGTTCCTTCTAGTTTGTTGAGAATTTTTATCATGAAGGGAGGCTGAATTTGATCAAAAGCATCTATTTAGATGATCATTTGGTTTTTATCCTGAATTCTGTTCATGTGCCATGTCTCATTTATTGATTTGCATGCCTGGGATAATCCCACCTGATCAGGGTGCATTACCGTTTTGATGTGCTGTCGGGTTCTATTTTCTGGTATTTTGTTGAGGATTTTTACACTGTATTCACAGGGATATTGATCTGGAGTTTTCTTTTTTTGTTGTGTCTTTGTCTGGTTTTGGTCCCAGGGTGATACTGGCCTCACAGAATGAGTTAGAGAGATATCCCCCCTCTTCAATTTCTTGGAATAGTTTCAGAAGGATTGGTATTAGTTCTTCGTATGTTTGGTAGAATCTGGCTGTGAATCCATCTAGTCCCGGGCTGAGTGCAGGGCATCCACACAACAAGTGAAGCCACTTCTGGCAGCGGGGGAAAACAATTGCAGGGACAGAAGCAGACCCGGCTCCGTGTGGTCTGCTTGGAGCCATCTCGGCTTCACAGAGCTCACTGCCCACTGCCTCTGACAGCCACACCCAGGGCCTCCGCCCCTGCCCTTGCCAGCTGGGGTGTGTCCTCTCCACTGCAGACACAAGCGCCTCCCTTCTCTGCGGCCCTCAGCTCTGCGACGCCATCCTCTCTCTGGTCCTCTGTGTCTCTGCCAGGCATGGGCTCCTGTCCACATCTTTTCTGCCCAGCACACTGTCCTGTTGCCGTGTCCCCGCATCCTTCCCTAGCATCGGCTGTGGAACTGAGGTAGCAATGGCTGGCATATGAAGAATGTGCTCCAAGCAGCTCTGCCTAGGGCTGAACACCCCCCATGTGGCTTCCCCTCCTCATCAGCATCTGACCAGTGGCAACAGTGAGGCCACAAGGCTCAAATGCCCTTCCCTGGGTCACAGGTGTGTGATAGTGGAGTCAGAGTCGCTCCCTGGCAGCAAGACCCAGAACCTGTACTTTCATTCCATGTTCCACAGCAATTCCAACCTTGAAATTGAACTTGGCTTCTTTAAACAATATAACCAGATGTAATCATAGCCCAAACACACAAGGCACGTGCACACACACAGGTGCAAACACATACACATACACACAAAGACACATGGGCACAGGCACAGAGGCACATGCACACACATGCAAACACACAGACACAGGCATGTGCACACAAGCACACACAGGCACACAGGCACGTGGACCTACAGGTGCAAACACACATTCACACAGAGACACAGGCACATGCAGACACACACTCGTGCAAACACACAGAGACACACAGACACACAGCTGAACATACGCAGCTGAGCACATACCAACATACATACACCAGCATGCATACTCACACATACAGGTGCACATTCACACACAGGAATACACAAACACACGCATCCATGTGCACACACACACACACGTGCACACACACATCTCGGCAGACATTTTACCTAAGCTGCCAATGACCCGTGGGAGCGGCTTCAACACCCCCATGAGCCTTTCCAGGCCCCACACCCAGGCAGGCACGTCGTTCCTTCAGCGACAGGCGTCACACTGACCACCCCCTCAGGCCCCATGCACCCAGGTTGTAGCTTGTCCCCAGCCCAGGACCCACACAGGAGCTGCTTAGGGTTCTCAAGGGGCCGTGACTGCTCACCTTCTGTGGGCCACACCCCCACAGGGCCCACAGAAGCTGCTCAGTCCATAGGCCATCAAAGGACGTTCAGCTGCCAGGGGTGGGTGGACACCTGACAGGTCCAGCTGCAGGCCTGGTGGGAGCGGCCCCACCTCAGCTGCTGGGACCCGGCATCCCACACTTGGCATCGGAGGCCTTTTCATGTCTGCTGCTGTCTGTCCCCAGGAGTCCATTTCTCCCCCCACTCCCTGTGCCTCCATCTTCAACATGGGGCCTCCCAATGGACCTGGGCTCCTGTCCTGGTCTCCCACTGCAGACGCGGATGGCCCAGCGTCTCCCGCCGTCGCTTCCGTCCAGGGCTTCCAGTGCTACCCAACACGCTGTGTCTGCCCTGCCCAACCTCCACTGTCAGCCTGAACCTCTGCCCACAAAACCCAACCCCAAACCCTGGCAGGGTGGGCGAGGGTGCTGGGCAGCAGGGGCTTGTCCCTGAGAGCCGGCCTCCTCCTATGTGACAGCTGCCTGGCCTGGTGCTCCCAACTGCGGACACAGAACCTGTGCAGAAAGCCGTGGAAACAGCCGCAGGCAGGCGCCTTGGTGAGCGCTGCTGGTCACTGGTGCAGCGCCACAGGTGGAGCTGGGAAAAGCTTTGGTGCTGGGGGGGGTAGTGCCCCTCACCCAAAAAATTCACATCGACCCAGAACCTCAGAGTAAGACCTTACTGTAAAATAGGATCTTTGTAGATGTAATTCCATTAAAGATTTTGAGATTATCCCAGCTTATCCTGGTGGCCCTTAAATCCAGTGACAGGTGTCCTGATAAGCAAAGGAGAAGACAGACACAAACTCTGGGAAGGAGGCCCCGTGAGGACAGGGGCAGAGGTGGAGCCATGGGGCCACCGCCCAGGACCGCCTGGAGCCACAGAAGCTGGAAGAGGTGGGAACCTCCTGAGCGCACAGGCCTTGATGTCGGACTTCTGGCCTCCTAAGCCTTAAGAGGGAACCCCTGTTGTTCAACCCATTTGTAGTGATTTTCTCAGGAGCCCAGGAAGCATCTTAAAACCGGACACTGTGCGTGGATCACATCATTGGCTGCGCTGAGCGGATACCCGGTGGCCCGCGGGGCCTGCTCAGAACCCGCCTTGTAAGGCAGACGCCTCGGGGCGCCTCGCACGTTTCCCGGGCCGGGTGGGGGGTCGGGGGCGGGGATGCCAACGAGCACGGGGGCGGGGGCGGGCGCGGGACGCTGGGGGCCGGGGGCGGGCACGGGGCGGGGCCGCGGCGGAGCCCTCAGCTGAGCACCAGGTCGTGAGCTGTGGAGGAGCAGAGGCGCCGCCGCTGCAATCCCTGCGTCTCCAAGGTAAGCGGGCGCGGGGCTCGGTCCTGTGGGCACGGCTCGGGGGTCACCCGGGGACGCAGACTGGGCCCATCAGCCCCAGCAGCCACCTGCGCCGCAGCCCCTGCCCCCGCGCTCACCCGAGCCCCCTTCCCGGGCCGTCCCGCGCGTCCCGGCGACCCCAGATTAGGATGCCCGGGGTTCGGCGCTGCGCGCTCGGTGCCCGGAGGCGGCAGGGAGGCTTCGCAAAGGCCACGGGCGGGGGTCACCGTCCGCCGCGCCAGGGACAGGTCTGTCACCGTCTCCGGGCCCTGCGCCTGGCGCTTTGGTCTTTCTTCGCTGCCAGGGACGCCCCTGCAGCCTTTCCCTCCAGGCCCTCCCCAGCCCGGGACTCGAACCGTTTCCCTAGTCCCAGGCCGAGGGGGCCGCCGCCAATGTGAGCCGTGGGAAATTAGGGCGTGGAAGGCTGGAATGAAGCCACTGCCCGCAGCAGGTTTTGAGAGATCCCGGGCCACAGAAACGGTCCAGAATGAGTCGTCTCGGGGTCCTGACACCACCGCGTCCTGGCAGGTGGGGGTGTCAGACCGTCCCCCGCAGAGCCTCGGGCTTCCCTGGGCCTTGGCTACTGCCCGCGGGCCTGTGGCGATGGAGAGGCGCTCCCGGGACACCTTCCCGCACCCTGGGAGCAGCGCCCGAGGATCTGAGGAGCCCTTTATTCTGCGGTTTCGGTACGTAAAACGGAGCCGAGGGAGGTGAGAAGCGCGTCCCTCCCGGCCGTGGCGGGGCTGCTGTTTTGGTGGGGTTGGGGGGCTGCTGTTTGATGGGGGTTTGGGGGCTGCTGTTTTGATGGGGTCTGGGGGGGCTGCTGTTCTGATGGGATTGGTGGCTGCTGTTTTGATAGGGGGTTTGGGGGCTGCTGTTTTGATGGGGTCTGGGGGGCTGCTGTTTTCATGGGGGTTTGGGGGCTGCTGTTTTGATGGGGTCTTGGGGGGCTGCTGTTTTGATGGGGGTTCGGGGGCTGCTGTTTGGATGGGGGTTGGGGGCTGCTGTTTGGATGGGGTCTGGGGGGCTGCTGTTTGATGGGGTGGGGGGCCGCGGATTGCTGCTAGGGTTCTGGGGATGGGGGTTCGGGGCTGCTGTTTGGATGGGGGTTGGGCTGCTGTTTGATGGGGGTTGGGGGGCTGCTGTTTTGATAGGGGGGTTTGGGGTGCTGTTTTGAGGGGGGTTTGGGGGCTGCTGTTTTGATGGGGTCTGGGGGGGCTGCTGTTCTGATGGGGATTTTGGGGGCTGCTGTTTTGGAATGGGGGTTTGGGGGGCTGCTGTTTTGATGGGGTCTGGGGGGCTGCTGTTTTGATGGGGTTTGGGGGCTGCTGTTTTGATGGGGGTTCGAGGGCTGCTGTGTTGGATGGGGGTTGGGGCTGCTGTTTTGATGGGGTTGGGGGGCTGCTGTTTGGATGGGGGTTTGGGGGCTGCTGTTTTGATGGGGTCGGGGGGGCTGCTGTTCTGATGGGGATTTGGGGGCTGCTGTTTTGATGGGGGTTTGGGGGCTGCTGTTTTGATGGGGTTGGGGGGCTGCTGTTCTGATGGGGATTTGGGGGCTGCTGTTTGGATGGGGGTTGGGGGCTGCTGTTTGGATGGGGTCTGGGGGGCTGCTGTTTTGATGGGGGTTGGGGGCTGCTGTTTTGATGGGGTTGGGGGGCTGCTGTTTTGATGGGGTTGGGGGGCTGCTGTTCTGATGGGGATTTGGGGGCTGCTGTTTTGATGGGGTTGGGGGGCTGCTGTTTTGATGGGGGTTGGGGGCTGCTGTTTGGATGGGGTCTGGGGGGCTGCTGTTTTGATGGGGGTTGGGGGCTGCTGTTTTGATGGGGTTGGGGGGCTGCTGTTTTGATGGGTTGGGGGGCTGCTGTTTTGATGGGGGTTGGGGGGCTGCTGTTTGGATGGGGGTTGGGGGCTGCTGTTTGGATGGGGTCTGGGGGGCTGCTGTTTTGATGGGGGTTGGGGGCTGCTGTTTTGATGGGGTTGGGGGGCTGCTGTTTTGATGGGGTTGGGGGCTGCTGTTTTTGATGGGGTTGGGGGGCTGCTGTTTGGATGGGGGTTGGGGGGCTGCTGTTTGGATGGGGGTTGGGGGGCTGCTGTTTGGATGGGGGTTGGGGGGCTGCTGTTTGGATGGGGTCTGGGGGGCTGCTGTTTTGATGGGGGTTGGGGGCTGCTGTTTTGATGGGGTCTGGGGGGCTGCTGTTTTGATGGGGGTTCGGGGGCTGCTGTTTGGATGGGGGTTGGGGCTGCTGTTTTGATAGGGGGGTTGGGGCTGCTGTTTTGATGGGGGTTTGGGGGCTGCTGTTTTGATGGGGTCTGGGGGGCTGCTGTTCTGATGGGGATTTGGGGGCTGCTGTTTTGATAGGGGGTTTGGGGGCTGCTGTTTTGATGGGGTCTGGGGGGCTGCTGTTTTCATGGGGGTTTGGGGGCTGCTGTTTTGATGGGGTCTGGGGGGCTGCTGTTTTGATGGGGGTTCGGGGGCTGCTGTTTGGATGGGGGTTGGGGCTGCTGTTTTGATGGGGGTTGGGGGCTGCTGTTTTGATAGGGGGGTTGGGGCTGCTGTTTTGATGGGGGTTTGGGGGCTGCTGTTTTGATGGGGTCTGGGGGGCTGCTGTTCTGATGGGGATTTTGGGGGCTGCTGTTTTGATGGGGGTTTGGGGGCTGCTGTTTTGATGGGGTCTGGGGGGCTGCTGTTTTCATGGGGGTTTGGGGGCTGCTGTTTTGATGGGGTCTGGGGGGCTGCTGTTTTGATGGGGGTTCGGGGGCTGCTGTTTGGATCGGGGTTGGGGCTGCTGTTTTGATGGGGGTTGGGGGCTGCTGTTTTGATGGGGGTTCGAGGGCTGCTGTTTGGATGGGGGTTGGGGCTGCTGTTTTGATGGGGTTGGGGGGCTGCTGTTTTGATGGGGGTTTGGGGGCTGCTGTTTTGATGGGGTCGGGGGGGCTGCTGTTCTGATGGGGATTTGGGGGCTGCTGTTTTGATGGGGGTTTGGGGGCTGCTGTTTTGATGGGGTTGGGGGGCTGCTGTTCTGATCGGGATTTGGGGGCTGCTGTTTGGATGGGGGTTGGGGGCTGCTGTTTGGATGGGGTCTGGGGGGCTGCTGTTTTGATGGGGGTTGGGGGCTGCTGTTTTGATGGGGTTGGGGGGCTGCTGTTTTGATGGGGTTGGGGGGCTGCTGTTCTGATGGGGATTTGGGGGCTGCTGTTTTGATGGGGTTGGGGGGCTGCTGTTTTGATGGGGGTTGGGGGCTGCTGTTTGGATGGGGTCTGGGGGGCTGCTGTTTTGATGGGGGTTGGGGGCTGCTGTTTTGATGGGGGTTGGGGGGCTGCTGTTTTGATGGGGTTGGGGGGCTGCTGTTCTGATGGGGATTTGGGGGCTGCTGTTCTGATGGGGATTTGGGGGCTGCTGTTCTGATGGGGATTTGGGGGCTGCTGTTTTGATGGGGGTTGGGGGCTGCTGTTTGGATGGGGTCTGGGGGGCTGCTGTTTTGATGGGGGTTGGGGGCTGCTGTTTTGATGGGGTTGGGGGGCTGCTGTTTTGATGGGGTTGGGGGGCTGCTGTTTTGATGGGGGTTGGGGGGCTGCTGTTTGGATGGGGGTTGGGGGCTGCTGTTTGGATGGGGTCTGGGGGGCTGCTGTTTGGATGGGGGTTGGGGGCTGCTGTTTGGATGGGGGTTGGGGGCTGCTGTTTTGATGGGGGTTGGGGGCTGCTGTTTTGATGGGGTTGGGGGGCTGCTGTTTGGATGGGGGTTGGGGGGCTGCTGTTTGGATGGGGGTTGGGGGGCTGCTGTTTGGATGGGGGTTGGGGGGCTGCTGTTTGGATGGGTTCTGGGGGGCTGCTGTTTGGATGGGGGTTGGGGGCTGCTGTTTGGATGGGGGTTGGGGCTGCTGTTTTGATGGGGGTTGGGGGCTGCTGTTTGGATGGGGGTTGGGGGCTGCTGTTTGGATGGGGGTTGGGGGCTGCTGTTTGGATGGGGGTTTGCTTTCCCTCTCAGTGTCATCGCTGATCCACCTGGCATGTTTATTGGCTCTTCTGCATGCAGAGCCCCTGGGAGACCCATAGAGGACTGGGCCCCTCAGCCCACCTCGGCCACCCCTCCCTGCTTGACTTCTCTGGGGGAGAGGTCTCCCCCGCGTCCAGCCAGCCCCTGCCCCTGGCAGGTGACCCAGCTCCCTGTGGCCTGGGACTAGGAGATGGGGCTGGACGGAGGCCTGGAAGGGGCAGGAAGTGGAGGGGAGTGAGGCAGCTGCAGCCTGATGCCGGCACCTTTAACTGGGCTCTCGTGCCTGTCAGCAGCTGGGTGCCAGCGCCTACCCACCACGTGATCCTCAGAGGGCCTGTGGGGGAGGGGCGGGCTCCAGGAGCGGCTGCAGAAGGCGAGCTCCAGGAGGGTGTGTGCGTTTTCCCGGGAGGGGTCTGCAGCTTTCATGGTTTCTAATGGGATCCCTGATTCCGAAAGGCGCCGGCATGAACTCGCTCTGCATCTTCACAAAGCATGAAGTCATGGGGACTGGACCGCGTGTGCATGGAGGAAACTCAGCTGGTCACTGGCTGCATTTTAATCTTACAGCTGCGGTTGGTCCATCTTCCCAAATTCCCTGAAGTTGCAATACATGTTTTAACGATTATACAAGGTTATAAATGCTCATTGTGGAAATGAGCATAGAAATGCTCATAGAAACGGTCTAAAAGGGGCTTCCTTTTGACCCCTCTACCCTAATTTGCAAGCCTCACACTGGCAGTGGCTGCCCTAGGCCTGGGAATCCATCAACAGGGTTCGTGCACCCGGCTGGGCAGGGCCTGGAGGGAGGGGCTGCAGGAGGCCTCCGTGGGCACAAAGGCCAAAGCGCCACACACAGGGCTCAGGAGAACTGCCTGAAGAAAATTAGGATCACCCATCGCAGATGGAGACTGGGGAGCTCTCTGGAGAGCAGGCAGTCTGTTCCCTCCCAGGCCTGTGGGAGCCACTCCCTGCTGAGAATTAAAAGCTTCCTCCATGCCACCGTGCCAGCAGAGCCGAGTCTGTTTATAGCTGGTGGTGAGACAGGAGGAGTGTGTGAGAGGGATGCCATTTGGGGCTCTTGGGGCCCCCAGGCCAGTGCTGGTCAGTGCCCTGCAGTACCTGGCCCAGCCTGGTGCCCTCAGGCAGAAGCGCCTTCGGGAAAACACTCTGGGTGAGGAGAGTCGCTCATTGCCTCTGCCTGGGCTGGGGGTCCAGAAGGCTGCGCCCAGGAGGGTTGCGGCCGGGTGTCAAGTCCATCTGAGCCCACAAACCCTCAGCCAGGAGCCAGGATCAGGCAGCAGAATCTACACACGCCTAGTTCCTGCTGCTGGGGCAAAAGATGTTTCCTGGGAAGGAAGGGGTGGAGCTGCCTGGGTCAGGCCCAGCCACATCTGGGGCTCAGACCTGGTCCCCGGCATCCACGAGCCAAACCTTAAGCTGCCCTGCGTGGATCCTCCTCCTAGGGAGACCACCTTCTTCTTGGTGTGTGTGTGTTAGGGGGTGCCACAGGGCCATAACCCACCACATCCCCGTGATATGATCTTCCACCCAGGGCAGCCTCCACCCAGATGATCCCCCACCCAGGGCCTACCCCACCCAGATGATCCCCCACCTGCATGATCCCCCACCTGGGGCAGCTCCCACCCAGGTGATCCCCCACACAGTAGAACACCCACCCAGGACAGCTTCCACTCACTGCATCTCCCACCCATGGCACCCCCCACCCTGATGATCTCCCTCACAGGGCTTCCCTCCTAGGGCATCAGCAACAGGTATCCCCCTAAGGTGACATCCCCCTCCCAATATATCTACCTCCCAGAGCTACCCCTCCCAGAGCCACCCCCTAGGCCATTCCTTCCCCAAGGCTCCACCACCCAGGACAATCCCCACAAGGATTCCCCACCCAGGGCATCCCCCCACCCAGGGCTTCCTCCCCACATGGAATCTCCACCCAGGGTATCCCCTTCCCCAGGTAATTCCCCTACCCAGTGTATCCCCCCCAGGGGATTTCCCCCTCCCCAGTGCATCCAGCCCCCTAGTGCATCCCCCACCCGCAGGGTTCTTCCACCCAGGGCTTCTCCCTCCCTAGGGCTTCCCCTGCCCAGGGCTTCCCCATCCTGGGCATTTCACCTCCAGGCCATCTCCCCGCCAGGGCCTCCAGGGCACATCAACTCAGCAGCACCTCCTCAGTTGGGCAGCCCCTCCCCAGCGCTGCAGGGCTCTGCCTGGGAATGGCTTTGATTGGCCCTACTGGATCCAGGGGAGGGGAGGGTTCTGTAGTCTGCAGCCCCCTGGAATCACACCTGGGGAAGGGCAGTGCCCTGCAGGAAAGTGGCACGCGGTTCTCAGAAAAAGAATTAAGAAAAACATCAGCTGTCCCTAAATCTTATTTCCTGATACAAAAATTAAGACTGTTCTGAGTTCCAGGTTTCTCCTTTAACTGTGCAAGCACTACTTAATTGTGAATTGTAATTTAATGTCTGAATGTCCAAATGCATGACTTTCTTTGGGGAAGAAATATAAAAAATCTTTCAAAAGAGTGGGAGCAGGCAGCAGCTTTCTGTCTTTGCATCATACCAACTGCCTTCTGCAGCCTCATCCGTTGAGAAAGCCGGGCTTCTCCCTTCCATTGTGGAAGGGTGAGCGCCTCCTCTGAGGACCCCAGTTGTGCTGACGTCGTTGAAAAGTGAGGTTCTGGAAGGGAAGGGAGGTTCTTAACCCCTCTTTAAGCCCAGCAGTGAAGGCCACCTGGAGCCCTTTCCCCGTTCAGTGCAGCTCAGGGAAGGGATTGGTGCGTGCGTTCCTCCATGCGGGCTCTGTGTCCCACGTCTGACTTCTTGGTATGATCAAAGGTCGCCGCCCATGTGGGCTCCACGTGATCCCCCAGGGCGCATGGCGTCACAGACCACATTTCCCAGATTCCATAACCTGTAATCCCAACCTGCTCATTTGTTCACAAATGTCCAACGTGGCCTCTGCCCAGGGAATGCCACCAACAGCCGCACCTGCCAGGCAACTTCACATACCCGCTGCCTCCCTCTGGCCATCAGTCCTCAGTCAGCAGTCATTGGGGCCACGAGCAGCAAGCACCCGTATGGGTGAGGAGAGAAGCCATTTCTCTTACTGTCTCCTGTCTCTGAAGAGGAGGAGGAAGTAAAAGTTGAAAAACAATAGAAATGAAGTCAGTGGCACCGCTGCACAGCCACCTGCACTCTGTGCTCAAGTGGGCTCTGAAATAAGGAGTGGGGGCTGGCAGGGGCGGTGCGGTGTCCATCCTGGGCATGGCAGGCCTGGAGCTGCCTTGTTCCCTGGCCCATGGTGGGACAGCTGCTTGCGCCTCAGTCTTCTCATCCTTGAAGGAGTGCAGCCCCTCCCCATCTCCCTTGGACCCGATGGCCTCATGCAGTCACAGCCCAAGGGAGAGTCTTGTTCTGGAGAAGCTGCTGGTGGCTTCTCCAGGGCAGTTGGAGCTGTCAGAGGTCACTTCCCGGCCTGGTCCAGCCCAGCACAACCCAGGGGGCCTGCAGGACACCTGCGACCAGGACAGAGGTTCCCAGGGAGGCCAAAGCCTGAGCAGGGCCGAGGACCGACTCTGGGATCTCAGGCCCCAGGGAGGGGTGAGGAGCTGAGGCGGGTGGTGGCTCCCACTGGCTCCGTGGCTCCTGCCTCAACCTCTAACCCGGCACTCCTGTTATGTGAGCATGGCCTGTCCACCAGCCTCTGACAGCAAGGCTCAGCCACCCCGAGAGCGGTCGCGTGGGCTCTGTAGGCGCCACCCCCCCGTGGGCGTGGGCAGTGAACAAGGGAGCAACGAGGCTGCTGCTACCTTTAAAACAGCAACTGGCCCTAGTGACAGACCCCAGGCCCTAGTAACAGGCTCCAGGCTGAAGGGACAGGCCCCTGACACTAGTGACAGACCCCAAGTCCTAGTAACAGGCTCCAGGCCGAAGGTGCAAAACCCTGGCCCTAGTAACAGACTCCAGGTCCTAGTAACAGACTCCAGGTCCTAGTAACAGACTCCAGGCCCTAGTAACAGGCTCCAGGTCCTAGTAACAGACTCCAGGTCCTAGTAACAGGCTCCAGGTCCTAGTAACAGGCTCCAGGTCCTAGTAACAGACTCCAGGTCCTAGTAACAGGCTCCAGGTCCTAGTAACAGGCTCCAGGTCCTAGTAACAGGCTCCAGGTCCTAGTAACAGGCTCCAGGTCCTAGTAACAGGCTCCAGGTCCTAGTAACAGGCTCCAGGTCCTAGTAACAGACTCCAGGTCCTAGTAACAGGCTCCAGGCCCAAGGGACAGGCCCCGGCTCTGGTGACTGACAGACCCCAGGTTCTAGTGAGAATCCTCTGGCCCAAGTGAGAGACCCCTGGTCCTAGTGACAGAGCCCTGGTCAGTTCTAGTGACTGCCCCTGGCCCTGCTTACTGATGCCACGTGGACACCCGGGTTTCCAGCCCCTGGACAGCTCTGTGATAAGAGGCCGGCTGCTGTTTCTCCAGCCCTATCAATTCTGTTCTGTCAGCTTTTCTGTAAGTTTGGCTTCGGGCAGTCCAGCATCCAGTCTTAAGGCGTTTCCCAGGAGATTCATTCTGACAAATTGGGCCCAGTTGATTTTCTGTGGGGACTTTTGGGAACAGGGACAGCCCATGGGGTTGGGGGCAAGGTGGCCTGGGGTGTCTGGGACGAAGCTCCGCCTGGGTGGCCAAGTCCTTGGAACTGGCGATGCACCTGGGGCAGGTGTTCCCCGGCCAGTGAGGACGCTTCGTTCCCCAGGACAGCCACCCTCTGGGGTCTGCCTCTGCCTGCCCCGCTTTGAGATCTGTGGTGTCACCTCTGCCCTTGTCTTCTGCCCTCTCCAAGCCTGTTTTGAAAATGCCAGTTGGACAACACAGTCTGGTTCACACCTGTGGGTGACCCATAGGCACCATCCTGACTCCCTGGGGAGGCCTTGGGGATGGGGGCGCGAGTGGGGTGGGCTCAGCCTCCAAGCAGGTCCTGGCCAGGCCCCATTTGGACTCCCATGGGGTCTGGCCAGGGAAGGGGCATGTGCTGTGAGCAGGCACCTGGGTCAGGGCAGGGCTGGGCATGTCCCTCCTACCAGGGAGGTGCCGGCCAGTGGGAGAGCATGCAGGTGCACAGCTGCATACAAGCCACAGGCCTGGGAGTACAGGGCACAGCTGGGGTGGTGGGCACAGGCCTGGGAGTTCAGGGCACAACTGGGATGGTGGGCACAGGCCTGGGAGTGCAGAGCAACCCCCTGGGGGCTCACGGCACACGCCTGGAGATGGTGGGTGCATGCCTGGGAGCTTGTCCTTTGACCCCTGGATGAGTAGTTTGTCTTCCTGGAGTCTCTTCTGCTACACGACCTTCTTTACCCTCACAGTGACAAAGCAGAGCCTCTAGGAGAAACGCTGTGAGGGTCTGCACCCAGGGCTCAGGTGCGCTGCGTCCAGAAACTGTGGGAAAGTGGAGGACGCCTGACCTCCACCCGTCTAAGGAGAAGTAGCTGGCACAGCCGCATACTATGCTTGATGGTGAGCGCCAAGGGAGAGGTGCCCGCCCAGGCTCATTGTCCCTCTGACACCTCCACGTTCTCTTAAAATTAAATGTGTTCTATTACCGTCATTGTGGAAACAGCACATGGGTCTAATGAAGCGATCCAGACAGTGCGACTCCCGTCTCCTCTGCTCCTGCTCGTGGTTTGCAGCCGCGTCCTTCTCCTCCAGACCCAGCAGCAGCCTGGCTGTCTTTGACAGCAGCACGTCACACCTAATTCATTCTGTCTATTTTAGTTTAAAAACCTTAAAAAAAATATTTTGTTAAGCTAATGCCTGTTTGAGGTAAAACAAAACTACAAGAACCTAGAACAGCGAAGCTCCGATGGGCTCTGAGGCAAGTCCCCGTGTGAGATCCCTGAGCGTGCACCCCACGCAGAGCCGGCTCTGGAAGCATTTCTGGCAGCCGGCGTCTGAGGTCGGCACCGCTCCACCCCTTTGGTGCAGAAAGGCTGGGGCTGAGTTGGGACGGGTTCCGCTTTTCCCTCCAGAACCGCCTGGCCTGGTCCTTGGCCCTCCCAAGCGCCCGAGGCCTCACTCCCGTGACGGCCGTGGGTTCCTGCATCTACTCCTTCTTGTCGGCTGTTGACGGCTGTCACCCTCGTCTTCCTGGGAAGCCCAGTCACCAAGCACCTCTGCAGGGGGTATGGCCACGTCTCTGAGCTCACACCCACTGCAGGTGGCCTCCCTCCCCTCAGCCTGAGTGGGGACAGTGGACGAGGGTATCCAAGTCCCGGCCGGAAGCATTTTTCCTCAGAACGTTTGAAGCCAGTGTCTGTCTTCAGTAGATCTGGCGATGGCCTGACCCCTATTCCTTTCTGCCTTCTCCCCCGCGACCCCCACAGCGCTCTCGCTCGTGCCATCTCATGCTGCTTGCTGTGCTGAGAGGGGCTGAGCCCAGCAAAGGTGGTGCCTGCCCAGCAGGGGCGCAGGGGTACCTAGGCGCAGGGGCCGTGCGCTGGACCGTTCTCACGCACCGTGACTCCCGCCTGCTTGGATCTCTGCTCACACGCATCCTCTTCCGCCGGGTCTGAAATTGCCTGCTGGCCTCCCTCTGACCTGCCTCAGTTTCTCCTCTTCACTCCTCGCTGCCTGATGTTTCATTACTTGTGTGTTTGTTTTTCACCTGCCCCACTGAAGGCCTCACGAGGGCAGGACGCTTTATGTCCCGCTCAGCCTTCCAAGGCCAACCTCCAGGCTTATTAAAAACTCGTGCAAAGCACATGCTGATGGGCGGGACGTCCTGCGCGAGCCCTGAAGGCGGCGCCGAGGGGCTTCCCTCATCCCTTTGCTCCCAGGCGGGTCCCACGGGGTGCAGGTTCTCAGATGACTCACTGAGGTGTGTGAATAAGGGTCTTTGTTCAGGCGCGTCCCCACAGGCGATAAGACCACAGAACGCAGCCCTGAATTTGAAGCATCCCAGAAGGTTCTTTTCCTCTGACCCGCACGCCCACCACTGTTCTGGGTGCTCACAAAACCCACCATTGCTTCTGGGAATTTTGCAACCGCTCCTCCTGCCCAGTGTTCCCTGCTGCAGAGGCCCAGTGGAAACACAGGCCAGGCCTGTGAGAAGCTCCTGTTTCAGACAAAGAAATGGTGTCAGCGATAAAACGGGAAACTGTTCCTGGCTCAACACCTGACCCGGCCCTTCTACCCCCAGGATCCTGACCCCAGGTGGCCCCACCCCCACCAGGATCCTGCCCCCACGTGGTCCTGCCCCCACCGGGATCCTGCCCCGACGCGGCCCTGCCCCCATGAGGATCCTGCCCCTACGTGGTCCTGCCCTGACTGGGTCCTGCCCCTGCATCCTCCGCTGGGTTGGCATCTGCATTTTCGGTGCCTTCCAGGGAAAGGGGTGAATGGGAGGGGCCTGAGGCTCTTAAGGTCCTCAGTGTAGGGAGTGCCCCTGGTATTTTTTACAGCTGTTTTGGGGGAATTTGTGGGATCTCAAGGTCAGCAGGGGCCACACTCAGGACCCCCAGGATGACAGAGCCACACTTTGGCCATGACTGGTGCTGAGAACTCCAGATCTGAGAGGGCTCCGTGAGTCCCAGGGTTGGGACATGCACCTGTGTCCTCGGCACGGACCCTCCCACTGGCTCTTGTGTCTGTGGGCCGAGGCCACGTTCAGCTCTCAGCGCAGTGCTGACGGCCGACCTGGCATCTGGCCCCCTAGGGGAAGCGGCTGTGGTGCAGAGCCCAGCACCTCGCTCTGAGTCCTTCAGGGCCTGACTGGGTCTCACCATGCGTGGTGGGGAGGCGGCCTCGGCAGCCCCACCCTGTGGCATAGCCCTGCGTCCCCGAACCCTCCCTGGGCAGCACCCCTCAGTCTTCTCAACCCCACAGCCCAGCCGCCTGCTCTGGGGGTGGGCGCCTTGCAAAGTCCAGAGGGCGTCCCTGCGCCCCGACGCCGGTGCCCCCACCACTGCCTCAACCCTGCACAGCCGCAGTCCCTTCCCCTGGCTGGGGCACCGTGGGCTCGGCAGGCCCAGGGCACCTGGGCAGAGCATCCTCAGGTGCCCCCAGGGCCATCACACACCACCCCCTCCCCAGCCCAAACCTCCATCTACGGTCAGAGGCTCTGCACTGGGGTGGGAGCGGCTGTCGCAGGACCGCTGTGGACCCTCCCGGAGGAAGGCGTCCTGTCATGGTCACGGAGCCCGGGGAGGGTGTGGTCCTCAGGTGTCCCCCAGAGCTGCAGAGCAGGCGTCCACAGGAGGGGCAGTGGAAAAGTGTGGCAGCGGGGAGGACCCGGGATGGGCTGTGATGCTGCCAGTCACACCCTGAGCCTGCTCGGCCTGGAGCCCCTGGCACCCAGCTCAGCTCCCACCCTGGGCTCTGCATGCTGCTGGCTTTATCTAGCTTAGGGAGTCCTTGGCCCAATGACGGCAGTGGGCAAGGCCTTGCTTGGCTCCGCTCTGCCCAGCAGCTGGACACGCATGCCTCCAGGGCAGCTGGCTCCGAGGGTCTGAGGGGCCTCACGCCCAGCTCCGGGAGGGCCTGCCCATCTCAGCCCTCGCCACGTCGCCCCGGGGGGGCCTGCCCGTCTCAGCCCTCGCCACGTCTCCCCGGGAGGGCCTGCCCGTCTCAGCCCTCGCCACGTCTCCCCGGGAGGGCCTGCCCGTCTCAGCCCTCGCCACGTCTCCCCGGGAGGGCCTGCCCGTCTCAGCCCTCGCCACGTCTCCCCGGGAGGGCCTGCCCGTCTCAGCCCTCGCCACGTCTCCCCGGGAGGGCCTGCCCGTCTCAGCCCTCGCCACGTCTCCCCGGGAGGGCCTGCCCGTCTCAGCCCTCGCCACGTCTCCCCGGGAGGGCCTGCCCGTCTCAGCCCTCGTCACGTCTCCCCGGGAGGGCCTGCCCGTCTCAGCCCTCGCCACGTCTCCCCGGGAGGGCCTGCCCGTCTCAGCCCTCGCCACGTCACCCCGGGAGGGCCTGCCCGTCTCAGCCCTCGCCACGTCTCCCCGGGAGGGCCTGCCCGTCTCAGCCCTCGCCACGTCTCCCCGGGAGGGCCTGCCCGTCTCAGCCCTCGCCACGTCACCCTGAGAGGGCCTGCCTGTCTCAGCCACGTCCTGATGCTCGTTGGTATGGCGGGTCTCCTGGGCTGCACCCAGGTCAGTGGGGACATGGCCTGGGTGACACCTTTCTCCTCTCCTTCCTCCACAGCAACATGGCTGACAAGGCCAAGCCCACCAAAGCTGCCAACAAGACGGCCCCCAAGTCCCCGGGGGACCCCTCAAAGGACCGGGCGGCCAAGAGGCTGTTGCTGGAGTCAGAGGGTGCCGGTGAGGGGGCAGCCAAGGCCCCCGAGCTCAGTGCCCTGGAGGAGGCCTTCCGGCGTTTCATGGTGCACGGGGGCACCAGGGCCACCGGGAGGGAGATGCACGGCAAGAACTGGTCAAAGCTGTGCAAGGACTGCCAGGTAATCGACGGCAGGAACGCAACGGTCACCGACATGGACATCGTCTTCAGCAAGATCAAGTGAGTGCGCCGGGCTCACGGGCCGAGGGACCTGGCTCATGGGGTCTGTGGGCTGGTGTTGGATCCGACAGATGGTCCATGATAGGCCACTGACCCTGTTCCCGTGGCTCCTGCCATAGAT
The DNA here is from genome assembly GCF_007565055.1 of Rhinopithecus roxellana. NCBI lineage: Eukaryota > Metazoa > Chordata > Mammalia > Primates > Cercopithecidae > Rhinopithecus > Rhinopithecus roxellana. Next base: position 15,996,613 of record NC_044551.1, on the reverse strand, counting down.
GGTCTGTGTAATGGTGGAGCCCACTCAGCTGACTGCACTCTCCTTCTGGCAGGAGACATTCTAGACCCAGTGTCTCCAATGGAACAGCACAGGCTGTCTGCAGTCTCAGGCTTTCTACTAGCCCTGATAAGAGAAGTAGAGCAATGCAGGTGACATTAATCCCGGCAGGTTTTATTTCACTTCTATATCCAACGTTTTGTTTCAACATGTAGTCTGTAGAAAACATTAAATTGAACTTTATGGTTTTTTTCATATTAAGTCTTCAAAATGCACATGGGGTGGGATGTAAAGAATGCTGAAGTGGGGGCATTTCAGAGGCGTCTGCTTCTGTTTGCCTGCGCCTGCTGGGAAGTTGCAGTGGTCTACGTGGCTTGTGTGTTGGGAGGTTGTGGTCTGCTTGGCTCGCATGTTGGGAGGTTGTGGTTTGCATAGCACACGTGTCGGGAAGTTGCTGTGGTCTGTGTGGCTTATGTGTTGGGGATTTGTGGTCTGCATGGCTCATGTGTTGGGAATTTGTTTGTGTGGCTCGTGTGTTGGGAGGTTGTGGTCTGCATGGGTCGTGTGTTGGAAAATTGCTGTGGTCTGTGTGGCTTATGTGTTTGGAGGTTGTGGTTTGCACGGCTCATGTGTTAGAAAGTTGTGGTCTGTGTGGCTTGTGTGTTGGGAAGTTGTGGTTTGTGTGGCTCACGTGTTGGAAAGTTGCTGTAGTCTGCATGGTTCACGTGTTGGGAGGTTGTCTGTGTGGCTCATATGTTGGGAAGTTGTAGTCTGCGTGGCTCATGTGTTGGGAGGTTGTTTGTGTGGCTTGTGTGTTGGGAGGTTGTGGTCTGTGTGGCTCATGTGTTGGGAAGTTGCTGTGGTCTATGTGGCTTATGTGTTGGGAAGTTGTGGTTTGCATGGCTTGCATGTCGGGAAGCTGCCGTGGTCTGTGTGGCTTATATGTTGGGAGGTTGTGGTCTGCATGGCTTGCGTGTTGGGAAGTTGCTGTGGTCTGTGTGGCTTATGTGTTGGGAAGTTGTGGTTTGCATGACTCACGTGTTGGGAGGTCGTGATCTGTGGGGCTCACATGTTGGGAGGTTGTCTTGTGTGACTTGTGTGTTGAGAAGTTGTGGTCTGTGTGGCTCGTGTTGGGAAGTTGTGGTTTGTGTGGATTGTGTGTGGCTTTCAGTTGGCATCAGCCGGTGGGGCAGTCCTGGAGACTGAGCCCTCACCTGGGAGGCTGCCTGTGCAGCGCCTCCCAGCTGTTCTGACCTCCAGCGGCATTTGCGGAGCCTGGATCCATGGGTCCCACTGGTTCCCATGGTGACATTCCACCTGTCTCCACTGGCTCTGTTCAGGCACTTATGGCCATGATTTATTATAGGGGATGGGCGCCAACGGCAGCAGAGGAGGGACAAGAGTGTGGGTGACATCCAAGGGAATCCAGTGTGAGGCCGAGATCCACTCCCAGCAGAGGCATGTGGGACGTGCTTAATTCCCAGGAGTGAGCTGTGAGAACACGTGTGAAATGCCCACCAGGGAAGCTCATCAGAGACTTGGTGCCCAGGGTCACTGGGGTCTGGTCATAGGGCACCCCCTTGCCAGGCAGGTACCAAAATCCAGACCCCGGAGGGAAGGTGAGCTTTAGCATAAACCGCTCTGTTCCTGTCGTTGGAGCTGTGAACAATCCCTAGCACGGGATTGTCACCCCAGACGCCAGCCGTGACTGGCCTCGCCTTCCAGGGGACCCTGGCCCCAGGCTGCTGTGACAGCACCTTTCTGCACAGTGGCTGTTTTTCTCAGCGCTTCTGAGATTTTGACCTTATTACTACTTTTCAGCAGCTTGGTGCTGATGTGCTGTGGTGTGTTAGTCTGTCCTCACACTGTTGTAAAGAACCACCTGAGACTGGTCATTGGTGGAGGAAAGAGGTTTAATTGACTCACAGTTCCTCAGGCTGGCTGAGAGGCATCAGGAAACTTACAGTCATGGCAGAAGATGAAGGAGAAGCATGCATGTCTTCACATGGCAGAGCAGGAGAGAGTGCAAAGGGGGAAGTGCTTTTAAACAACCAGATCTCATGAGAAGTCACTCACTATCGTGAGAACAGAGAACAGCAAGGGGGAAATCCATCCCCATGATCCTTCCACCAGGACCCTCCCCTAACATTGGGAATTACAATTCAACATGAGATGTGGGTGGGAATACAGAGCCAAACTATATCATTCTGCCCCTGACTCTTCTCAAATCTCTTGTCCTTCTGACATTGCAAAACACAATCATGCCTTCCCAACGGTGCCCCAAAGTCTTAACTCATTCCAGCATTAACTCAGAAGTCCAGAGTCCAAAGTCTTATCTGACACAAAGCAAGTTCCTTCTGCCTGTGAGCCTGTAACATCAAAAACAAGTGAGTTAATTCCAAGATACAGATTAGGTACAGGCATTGGGTAAATAGACCCATCCCCAGAGGGAGAAATCAGCCAAAACAAAGGGGCTGCAGGCTGCAAATCTGAAACCCAGCAGGGCAGTCATTACATCTGGAGGCCCCCAAATAATCTTCTTTGATTCCTTGTCTCACATCCAGGCCACACTGATGCAAGGGATGGGCTCCCACGGCCGTGGGCAGCCCTGCCCTTGTGACTCTGTAGGGTACAGCCCCTGTGGCTCTTTTCCCAGACTGGTGTTGAGTGCTTGTAGCTGTTCCAGATGATATGGTGCAGGCTGTCAGATGTACCATTCTGGGGTCTGGGGGACGGTCGCACTTTTGTCACAGCTGCACTGGGCAGTGCCCCAGTGGGGACTCTGTGTGGGGTGAGGCCTCCAACCTCACATTTCTCCCCTGCACTGCCCTAGCAGAGGTTCTCTGTGAAGGCCCTGCCCCTGCAGCAGACTTCTGCCCGGACACCGTGGCTTTTCCATACATCCTCTGAAATCTAGGTGGAGGTTCCCAAACCTCAGCTCTTGCCTTCTGCCTTCCCACAGACCCAACACCACGTGGAAGCTGCCAAGGCTTGGGGCTTGCACTCTCTGAAGCATTGGCCCAAGCTGTACCTTGGTCCCTTTAGCCATGGCTGGAACACAGAGCACCATGGCACCATGTCCCAATGCTTCACAGAGTATTGGGGCCCTGGGCCTGGCCACGAAACCTTCTTTCCCTCGTAGACCATCAGGCCTGCCTGAGCAGCAACTGCGCAGAGGTCTTTGAAATGTCTCTGAGGTATTTTCTCCATTGTCTTGACTATTAACATTTGACTCGTCTTTAGTTATGTAATGTCTGCAGCCTTCTTGAATTCCTCCCCAGAAAATGATTTTTTCTTTTCTACCACATGGCTGGGCTGCAAATTTTCCAAGCTTTGACACTCTGCTTCCCTTTTAAATGTCAGTTCCAGTTTCAGGTCATTTTTTTGTTGATGCAAGCGAGCATAGGCTTTTAGAAGCAGCCAGGTCACCTCTTGAACGCTTTAGTGCTTAGAAATTTCTTCCACCAGGTGCCCTAAATCATCTCTCTCAAGTTCAAAGCTCCACAGATTTCTAGAGCAGGGCCACAATGTTGTCAGTCTCTGCTAAAGCATAGCAAGAGTGACCTTTGCCCCCATTCCCATTGAGTTCCTCATCTCCATCTGAGACCACCTCAGCCTGGAATTCACTGTCCATGTCACTATCAGCATTTGAATCACAGCCATTCAGCAAGTCTCTGGGAAGTTCCAAACTTTCCCTCATTTTCCTGTCTTTAAGCTCTCCAAACTGTTCTAGCCTCTGCCCATTACCCGGTTCTACAGAGCATGTCTGTAGTCACCGTTCTTAAACTTTGTCTGCTGATTCCCTGATCTCAGCTTTGAGTCTCCCCTGGTTTGGGGCTGTGTTTTCCTGCCCCTTTGTGTGCGTGGGAATCGTTTATTGGATACCAGGTGGAGTTTGTAGTTGGCGCCGTCGGGTGATGGGTCTGCTTACACACCTTTGAGGCCTGGCAGCCTTTGTTCAGAGTTTGAGAAGTGGCTTAGACTCTGTGGGACCTTCCCCAGACATTGTCAGGGTAAGCCCAGAGCCACCCCGGGGGAGGGTGAAGCTGGTCCCCTGTCCGGCTGCACCTTTCCCAGGGCTTGACTGGAGGCCCTGGCTGGTGGGGCTCAGGTGACCACAGACCTGTGTGCAGGCTCTTGGCATGTCTGGTGCACGGTCCAGGCGTGGGCTGGGAGCTCGTCCTTTCCACGTGTCAGTTGGACGTTCTGGGTCCCTCATGGCCTGGAACCTGCTCCACAGTGATCTGGGCGGGTACCAGGGTCTGCAGGCCTCTCGCACCCTCCATCCAGCTGTCTGGCCTTTGTGTGTTGAGGACAGGAGCCCACGCCAGGCCCATCCTGGGTTGTGGCCACATCCCTCCACAGTGTCTGTGCGTGACATGACTTGGTCTGTGCAGTGCTGGGTCTTGTCTGATGCTTTGCTGGAGCAAAGGACCCTGGGTGTCTGCCTTCCCTTCGCTCACTGCTAAGGGCAATGTCTGTCCTCCAGGCCTGTCCACCTGTCTGCCGTGAGCTCGTCCACTCGGCTTCCAGAGCAATTATTGTCCTTAGCGGAGAGGTCAGATCTGGACGGGCCGTGCACTCCTGGCCTTAGGGTGGATGGGCCGGCTGAGCTTAGCCGACGTCGGGTCTTGTCCTGTTTACACAGGGAAGGTGAAGAAGGAGCTGGACCCCGACGACAGCCACTTGAACTTGGATGAGACCAAGTGGGTCTGTATGGGGTGCAGGTCTGGGGGTGTGCGGGTGCGTATGGGGTGCAGGTGTGGGGTGTGCGGGTGCGTATGGGGTGCGGGCGTGTGGTGTGCGTGTGCGTATGGGGTGCGGGCGTGGGGTGTGCGGGTGCGTATGGGGTGCGGGCGTGGGGTGTGCGGGTGCGTATGGGGTGCGGGCGTGGGGTGTGCGGGTGCGTATGGGGTGCGGGCGTGGGGTGTGCGGGTGCGTATGGGGTGCGGGCGTGGGGTGTGCGGGTGCGTATGGGGTGCGGGTCTGGGGTGTGTGGGTGCGTATGGGGTGCGGGTGTGGGGTGTGTGGGTGCGTATGAGGTACGGGTATGGGGTGTGTGGGTGTGTATGGGGTGTGGGTATGGGGTGTGTGGGTGTGCGTGTGCATGGTGTATGTGGTATGGGGGGTTGGGGGGTGTGGGTGTGCTGTGGGTTTTGTCTCTACCAAAATTTAGGCGTGGTAACCCAATGGCCAGTGCGATGGTGTTAGGAGTAGTTAGGCCATGGAGGGGATGAAGGGCCTTGCAGACCAGGCCTCAGTCAGCAGAGACCTCTCTCCCTCCCAGCACCTGCACGTGAGGACACCGTGTCTGTCCCTCCACAGGATGCAGCAGAAAGGTACCACCTTGGAAGTTGAGTGCCCCCCTCACCAGACACCAGACCTGCTGGCTCCTGAATCTTGAACTTCCAGCATCCAGAACAGGGAGAAATAAGTTTCTGTTCTTTAAAATTACTGCATCTCAGGTATTTTGTTACAGCAGCACATGGGGACTAAGAGTGGGTGTGCAGGTGGTGGGGGGAGGGTGTGCAGGTGTGTTTGAGGGTGTTTGCCTCAATCTTTAGACGGCATTGGGGCCACAATACCTGCAGGTGTCAGGGGACATTAACTGCAGACCTTGGTGAATAAAAGCCAGTTGTCCTGAGTTGGGCAAGAAAACCTTTGGAAGAGGCCCTCGCAGCCACTCCAGGCTACAAGACGGGGCGTTTGTCCTGGGGGACCTGCTCTCACCGTTAGTGGTCCAGCAACACCGTCTCAGCCTCTCTGGCCATAGCAGGCTGCCCTGCAGAGGCCCCCGAGTGCTGGAGAACTATGTCAGGTTCCTGCCCCTTCCCCCTGTGTCGTCCTGGGCACCTGCCCCAGCCTAGCTGTTCCTCTTACTTGTGTACCTCGTGTGTGCCCCTGACAGACAGGATGTCCATGGGCTGCAGGTTCTGGGCACCAGAGTGAGACCCAGCAGACTTCAGCCGGCAAGAGGGCCCCTGACTGTGGGCAACTTCCTCACGGTGGGGGTCCTTGAGGGTCCCCTGCTAACAGAAAGGGGTGCATCCCTGTCCACCTTCCCATCCTCACCCCCAAAGGCAGCGTCAGCAGCTGACCCGCATTGAAGGCATTCAGATAGGAGTCCTTGGAGACCCCCAGCTGACAAGAATGGAAATGCCTTGAGTGCTGAGGGAGGAGGGCTGCAGGGACAGGAGGGAGGATGCCCTTCAACACACTGGCTGGACCTTCTCAGGAGAAACCCTTCCTTGGCGTGGGTCATGGTGAAACTGTGCCCTGAGTTAAGCCAGTGACCGAATTCCTGAGCTCACAGGACGGCCAACGAAAAAACTTGCTAGAGAATTCCCTCCACTTGTGAGCCTGAGAAGAAATGCGCCGAATTCAGTCAGAGCCACGGTGGCTGACCTCTGTGCTCAGAACCAGCTGCGGAGGTCCCTCCCCGGGTTCCTCCTAGGCTGAGTACTCTGGGGTCGCCTCTTCCTGGACGTCGCCTATTGGTTGTTGGGTAGGGGTTTTAGGTGTGTATGTGTGTGTTTTTTTTTAGGGTTGTCTTGCTGCATTTTGTTGCGGACCACAGTGCATTAACAATCCTAGTCAGCTCAGGGGCTTTCAGGTATTTGACTTATGAGCTGAGTAGCTGGGCAGACTGATAACAGACAAAGCGAGCTCTTTTGCAGGTTAGTAAACTTGGATCTTAGACTAAACTTCTTTGGTTCAGGTGAGGGCAGCTAAGCAGGTAGGAAGGTGGGGAAGGAGAGGCCGACAAGCAGGCGTCGGCAATCCAAGCAGGGGCCTAGTACATGCTGTTTTTCTGTAGTTTGCTGCCCTAAACCGGTTCAAGGCACCTTGTCTTGGAAATAGACCACTGCGTGCATTGTTTCACCAACACCTGAGTCCATTTCACGCTTTCCCCCTCCTCATGCCCCTTTGTCCCTCATCCTCCCAACGGCCATGGCTTTATGAGGCGCCCTGGGTTTAAGGAAGGAGACCACTACTACTCCTGCTGCCCTCCTCCCCCCACCTTGCCTAGTTCACAAGACGAGAGGAAGGAGAGAAAGCAAAAAGTTAGAAAGAGACAAAAGTAAGATAAATAGCCAGACAACCTTGGCATCACCACCCAGCCCTAGGAGTTAAAAAAAGTAATGATAATAACATCAACCCCTGACCTAAACTACTTGTGTTATCTGTAAATCCCAGACACTGTATGAAAAAAGTATTGTAAAACTTTTTGTTCTGTTAGCTGATGCATGTAGTCCCTGGCCACGTTCCCCACGCTTGCTCAATTTATCATGATGCTTTCATGTGGACCCCTTAAAGTTGTAAGCCTTTAAAAAGGCTGAGAATTTCTTTCTTGGGGAGCTCGGCTCTTTTTTTTTTCTTTTTTTTTTTTTGAGACGGAGTCTCGCTCTGTGGCCCAGGCTGGAGTGTAGTGGCCAGATCTCAGCTCACTGCAAGCTCCGCCTCCCGGGTTTACGCCATTCTCCTGCCTCAGCCTCCCGAGTAGCTGGGACTACAGGCGCCGCCACCTCGCCCGGCTAGTTTTTTGTATTTTTTTAGTAGAGACGGGGTTTCACCGTGTTAGCCAGGATGGTCTCGATCTCCTGACCTCGTGATCCGCCTGTCTCGGCCTCCCAAAGTGCTGAGATTACAGGCTTGAGCCACCACACCCGGCCGAGCTCGGCTCTTAAGACATGAGTCTGCCGACGCTCCCAGCCGAGTAAAAAAACCTCTTCCTTCTTTAATCCGGTGTCTGAGGAGCTTTGTCTGTGGCTCGTCCTGCTCCAGGTTCCGTGGCTACCGTGTCGACCAGGGCAGCCCACCCACTTCGCACTTTGGTCTGGAGTGAGCGAGAGCGACGCTGCTTTTCTCTTGCTCTTCAGCCTGGACCTGTGATATGATTGGCGTGAGAAGGAAGTGTGGATTCTGGCGGTAAGGAAAGTGGGGGCTTACTTTCCCGTGTTCCCAAAAGGCAGATGCAATCCCTGCACCCTGAAGGAGTCAAGCAGTAAAGGCGACACAGCAAGACTGTCGGGGACTCAGGCAATGAGGATTTGTCTCCTGAGGGGCCTCAGAAAAGGCCGTTTCCACTGTGTGGAGTACAGGAATGGAAGGTTTCACCAGGGTGGAGTGGCTTCCAGAGGGTCCCTGTGGAAAAAGCGTGGCTGAGCAGGCCCAGAGGGGGACGAGGACACGTTTGGGGGCTGGAGGAGAGCAAGGACATGCTCAGGGGGGCCAGACTGTCGTAAGGACAGGGACAGGGTGAGGGCCAACTCAGGGACCACAGTGTCATAAAGGCGGGGACAGGGACGAAGAGGACAGACTTGGGGGACCATGATGTCATAAAGCTGGAACAGGGACCAGGACAGACTCAGGGGACCTCGGTATCATAAAGACATGGACGGTACTGGCACAGACTCTCGGGACCTGATGTCATCAAGACAGGATAGGGAGCAAGACAGACTTGGGGGACCATGGAGTCATAAACGTAGGGACAGGGCCGGGACAGACTCTCGGGGCCTGGTGTCATCAAGACAAAACAGGGAGCAGGACAGACTTGGGGGACCATGGAGTCATAAACGTAGGGACAGGGCCGGGACAGACTCTCGGGGCCTGGTGACATAGACACAGATGGGAACAGGAAAGTCTCAGGAGGCCATGGCATCTTAAAGACCTGATAGGGTGGGATGGGCACCTGTGGTCTCTGGGGTGCGTGTCAGGGGCTGGTTCTCGTGTGGTGGTGCAGAGAAGGATGGAGGCCCAGTCTGAGAAGGGGGCCGTGTCCACATGCACAGATGGGGGCAGACAGGAGGTGCCTGGGGTCCACCACACAGGATGGCGCTGCCAGCCCCGGTGCACAGCAGCCAGTTCCCCGGGCTTCAGCCCAGTTGTCATAACACGGGGCCCATCCATCCTCAGTCATGCTCACTTCCTGAACCCAACATCACAAGTCTTCAGTGGCATGACTCACAGATCCTCCTTTCGCTTGAATTGTGTGTGGGAGTGTGTTTGTGCGTTTGGTGTGTGTGGGAGTGTGTGCATTCTGTGGTGTGTGTGGGAGTGTGTGTGCGTTGTGTGTGGGAGTGTGTGCATTCTATGGTGTGTGTGGGAGTGTGTGTGCATTGTGTGGTGTGTGCAAGTGTGTGGTGTGTGTGGGAATATGAGCATTGTGTGGTGTGTGGGAGTGTGTGTACATTGGTGTGTGTGAGAATGTGAGCATTGTGTGTTGTATGTGGTATTTTGTGGGGGGTGTGGTATGTGTGCAGTATGTGGTGTGTGTGGTTTGTGTGGTGTGTTATTTTGTGGGGGTGTGGTATGTGTGCGGTATGTGGTGTGGTGTGTGGTTTGTGTGGTGTGTGTGGTGTGCGGTGTGTGGTGTGTATGTGGTGTGTTCTGTGTGTGTGCTGTGTGTTGTGTGTATTGTGTGGTCCCTGTGTTGTGTGTGGTTCATGTGTAGTGTGTGGTGTGTGAATGTGTGGTGTGTGGAGTGTGATGCATTTGTGGTTGGTGTCTGGTATGTGTCATGTGCGTGTGCAGTGTGTGGCTTGTGTGGTGTGTGTGTTTTGCTTGTTTTACATGTGTGTGCAGTGTGGCGTGAGGTGTGTGCTTGTGGTTTGTGTGGTGTGTGTGTGGTGTGTGGTTTGTGGAGTTTGTTGTGTGTGGTCTGTTTTGTGTGTTGTGTGGTGTGTGTGTTGTGAATTGTGTGGTCTCTGTGGTGTGTGTTTTGTGGTGTGTGGTGTGTGTGGTATATGAGCTGTGTGATGTGTGGTGTTTGTTGTGTCTTGTGTGGTGTGTGTTGTGTGGTTTCTGTGTTGTGTTGTTTGTGTTGTGCGTGGTCTGTGTTGTGTTGTATGATGTGTGTGCCGTGTAGTATGGTGTGTGGTGTATGTGGTGTGTGGTGTGTGTGGTGTGTCGTGTGTTGTGTGGTGTATGTGGTGTGTATTGTGTGTTGTGTCCTTTATGTTGTGTGGTGTGTGTTATGTGGTCTATATATGTGTTGTATGGTGTGTGGTGTGTGGTGTGGTGTCAGTTACGTGGTGGTGTGTGTTGTGTGGTGTGTGTGGTCTGTGTGGTTTGTGTGGCATGTGTTGTGTGGTGTGTTGTGTGTGTTGTGTGGTCAGTGTGATATGTGGTGTGTGATGTGTTGTGTATGGTGTGGTGTGTGGTGTGTGGCCTGTGATGTGGGTTGTGTGGTGTGGTGTGTGGTGTGTGGCCTGTGATGTGGGTTGTGTGATGTGTTGTGTATGGTGTGATGTGTGGTGTGTGTGGTGTGGTGTGTGACCTGTGTGGTATGTGGGGTGTGGTCTGTGTGGTTTGTGTGGCATGTGTTGTGTGGTGTGTTGTGTGTGGTGTGTGGTCATTGTGATATGTGGTGTGTGGTGTGTTGTGTATGGTGTGATGTGTGGTGTGTGGTCTGTATGGTGTAGTGTGTGGTGTGTTGTGTGGTGTGTGGCCTGTGGTGTGTGTTGTGTGGTGTGTTGTGTATGGTGTGATGTGTGGTGTGCTGTGTGACCTGTGTGGTATGTGGTGTGTGGTGTGTGGTGTGGATTGTGTGGTGTGTGGTGTGTGGTGTGGGTTGTGTGGTGTGTGGTGTGGGTTGTGTGGTGTGGTATGTGGTGTGTGGCGTGTGGTGTGTGGTATGTGGTGTGTGGTGTGTGGCCTGTGATGTGGGTTGTGTGGTGTGTGGTGTGTGGCCTGTGGTGTGGGTTGTGTGGTGTGTGGTGTGTGGTGTGGATTGTGTGGTGTGTGGTGTGTGGTGTGGGTTGTGTGGTGTGTGGTGTGGGTTGTGTGGTGTGGGGGTGTGGTGTGGGTTGTGTGGTGTGGGTTGTGTGGTGTGTGGTGTGGGTTGTGTGGTGTGTGGTGTGGGTTGTGTGGTGTGGGGCTGTGGTGTGGGTTGTGTGGTGTGTGGTGTGGGTTGTGAATGTGCTCACAGGCCATGGTGGTATCGAGGCTGAGCGTGGGCCTGAGGGGAAGGAACTGTCCTGGAGTCTTCCCTGGCTATTGTGAGGTCCGTGCCCCCTCACTCGCTGTCCCCCGTGGGGTCTGTCCCCCCGACTCGCTGTCCCCCGTGGGGTCTGTCCCCCTGACTCGCTGTCCTCCGTGGGGTATCTCTCCCCAGCTTGCTGTCCTCCGTGGGATCTGTGCCCTCCTCTTGCTGTCCTCCGTGGGGTCTGTCCCACTCACTCGCTGTCCTCGATGGGGTATCTCTCCCCGGCTCGCTGTCCTCTGTGGGATCTGTGCCCTCCTCTCGCTGTCCTCCGTGGAGTCTGTGCCCCCCGCTGCTCGTTGTCGTCTGTGGGGTCTGTCCCCCTGACTCGCTGTCCTCCGTGGGGTATCTCTCCCCAGTTCGCTGTCCTCCGTGGGATCTGTGCCCTCCTCTCGCTGTCCTCCGTGGAGTCTGTGCCCCCCGCTGCTCGTTGTCATCCGTGGGGTCTGTCCCCCTGACTCGCTGTCTTCCGTGGGGTATCTCTCCCCAGCTCGCTGTCCTCCGTGGGATCTGTGCCCTCCTCTCGCTGTCCTCCGTGGAGTCTGTGTCCCCCGCTGCTCGTTGTCGTCTGTGGGGTCTGTCCCCCTGACTCGCTGTCTTCTGTGGGGTATCTCTCCCCAGCTCGCTGTCCTCCGTGGGATCTGTGCCCTCCTCTCGCTGTCCTCCGTGGAGTCTGTGTCCCCCGCTGCTCGTTGTTGTCCGTGGGGTCTGTCCCCCCGACTCGCTGTCTTCCGTGGGGTATCTCTCCCCAGCTCGCTGTCCTCCGTGGGATCTGTGCCCTCCTCTCGCTGTCCTCCATGGAGTCTGTGCCCCCCGCTGCTCGTTGTCGTCCGTGGGGTCTGTCCCCCCGGCTCGCTGTCTTCCATGGGGTATCTCTCCCCAGCTCGCTGTCCTCCGTGGGATCTGTGCCCTCCTCTCGCTGTCCTCCGTGGGGTCTGTCCCACTCACTTGCTGTCCTCCGTGGGGTATCTCTCCCCAGCTCGCTGTCCTCCGTGGGATCTGTGCCCTCCTCTCGCTGTCCTCCATGGAGTCTGTGCCCCCCGCTGCTCGTTGTCGTCCGTGGGGTCTGTCCCCCCGGCTCGCTGTCTTCCATGGGGTATCTCTCCCCAGCTCGCTGTCCTCCGTGGGATCTGTGCCCTCCTCTCGCTGTCCTCCGTGGGGTCTGTCCCACTCACTTGCTGTCCTCCGTGGGGTATCTCTCCCCGGCTTGCTGTCCTCCGTGAGGTCAGACCCCGGCTCGCTGTCCTCCGTGGGGCAGGTGCGGCCCCTGCTGCTGGGCTGCTCCGCTGTCCTGGGCTGTACCGGGATCCTGTGAGGAGATGTCTGTGTGCTGGCCAGCATGGAGTTCCCACGCCCCCGCGCGTGGCTCTGTGGAACAGCATGACCCCAACGCTCCACGCCTGTGGCCGGTGGTGCAGGTTCATGGTTCTGTCATCTGCCACTTAGATTTGGTTTTGTTTTGGATTTAATTTAGATATAATTTTAGATTAATTTGCTCACCATGTTTTATCTGTGATAATTTATATGATAGAGTAAATCTTTAAATAATTCTTTTTGGAAATGATTAATGGTTGGTGTACTTTGAATATTCACACATTCCAAAAGAATGTTTTCTCTCAAACTTTGATTATCCTTTGGCCAGGTGCATTTTAGATTAAAATGCTCTCAGAACCTGAAGAATTGCTCTACGCCTAAAAACCGGATGCAGTACAATTTGCAGGTATCCATATATTGTAATGAATCTCCCTCTTGTTTTCTTCTGATAACACTGTAGGATTTTTTTCTACATCCTTGCCACTCACATTTTCACTGGTGTGGATGTATTTCTTTTTCCAATCGTCCTTTCTGGCCCTTGGTGCACAGTGTGGACCTGAAGCCTTCAATCTTCTCAACATTCTTCAGTGTTTTCTTCTCTCACAGACGCTCTACCTTCTTCTTCTGAAAGCCTGACAGATGAACATGGTCAGGCTCCAGGCTCCAGGCTCCAGGCTCCAGGCTCCAGGCCGCTGAGCGATTCCTCTCTTCTGTTCTCTGAGATCTGTGGTCCTTCCTGGATTTGATCTTCCAGGTTTTACCAATGTGATTTTTGGCAACATCATTTCTGTTTGTTGGCATTTTCATTTGGGTTTTGTTTTTAATTGGGAATTGTGTTTTTAATGTACAAGATTGTCTTTCTGTGTTTCTGTTTCCTTCCTTGAAATTTTCTTTTCTTTTCTTTTTTCTTTTTTTTGAGATGGAGTCTCCTTCTGTTGCCCAGGCTGGAATGCAGTGGCACAATCTTGACTCACTGCAGCCTCGACCTCCCAGGTTCAAACGATTCTCATGCCTCAGCCTCCCAAGTAGCTGGGATTAGAGGCATGTGCCACCATGCCCTGCTAATCTTCGTATTTTTAGTAGAGACGGGGTTTTGCCATGTTGCCCTGGCTGGTCTCGAACTCTTGACCTCAGGTGATCCGCACGCCTCAGCCTCCCACAGTGCTGGGATTACAGGCGTGAGCCCCTGCGCCCAACCAAGGCACCATGGTCTTGTTTCACAGCTGTGAGTCTCTCAGGTCTCCCTGAGACATTCTTGTGTGGCTCAAGCCCCAGGGCCCTATGGCCTCGCATCCACCTGGTGTCACATTTGGAGGACCAGGGAGGAGCCCCAAAGGCGGCACAGAGCCACTGAATCGTGGACATTCACGACTGCAAGGAAGAAGAATTGTGAACTGGTTCTCACTGTCTCTCTTCCCAAAGTAGTACATTTAATACCAACTTCATTTTCCGAATTTTTTCCCAAAGAGACAACAAGGGCTTTGCACGAGGCATAATGTGGGGAAGCTTCCTAACACTCCTCTGTCAAGACCGCCCAGCCCCTCCAGATCCCCCACCCAGCAGTGGCTATTCAGTGCCTTTCACTGCCCGTCCTTCCCTCCCCTGACACCACGTCCCTCCCTCCCCTGACACCACGTCCCTCCTTCCCCTGACACCACATCCCTCCCTCCCCTGACGCTATGTCCCTGCCTCCCCTGCTGCGCTCCCCACCTGACTGGCCAGGAGCTGCCGCAGTGTGCGTTCAGAACCTCCCAGCCACTGCCCATCCGGACAGAGGCCCCAGCCCCACATGGCTGGACGGGCTACCCTGTCCTGTGGAAGGAGAGACACACGGGACCCTGTGGAGTGAGCTCTTGGGTCCTGCTCCTCTGGGAAGCTCAGGGAAGCTTCTCGGGGAGGATCTGGGAGATTTCAGTGTTGCAGCAGTTAGTAACGGCTTAGGAGCTCTTCCGGCATTGCCTCAGTTTCTCGCAAGCGCACCCCTCTGCTCCATGTGGCCTCTCTCTGATGTGGGTTTTCCTCTGGCACCTGGGGAGTCTTGGGTGAGCCTGTGTATTCGTGAACAGGTTCTGGGACCTATCACTGTGTGGGGGCTGTCGAGGGCTCCCCAGAACTTAACAAATCCTCAGGGGAACTGAGGGGTGGTAGCACCAGCACGGGGTGCCTGGCCAGGTCCTCCGCCCAGGGGCTCCCACACCCTGGAGAGCCATTTTCTGTAGCCGCTCGGCTCTGGCTGGGGTCAGATTCTGCAGCATGTCTGTTCCTTCCCCTTGGCAGGGCCCTGCACCGGTTCCTTCCCAGCCCCGCTCTCTCCTCTGGGGACGTGGCCCCAGGCAGTGCTGGGCCATTGGCTCTCAGTGCTGGTCCTGGGGGATGATGTTCCCTGTCCCTGAGGTCTCCCTGACAGTATGTGGAGCCAGCCCTCCCTGGGGCTGACGGGGCTGGTCCTCCCCTTCTGTATCCTGCAGATGGACACCCGCTCCAGGAGCCAGTGTTCCCGGAGCCCAAAAGCCGTGCTCAACAACGGAGAGCTGGTCTTGCCGCCCCGCATCTCCAGAGTGAACGACTGGTTGTTACCCCTGCACTACTTCCAGGTGGTGACCTGGGCTGTCTTCCTGGGCCTTTCATCGGCCACCTTTGGGATCTTCATTCCCCTCCTGCCTCATGTGTGGAAATATGTCGCCTACGTGGTATCCTTTTCACTGTGGCACAGTCTGAGCGGACGGGGCTCCGGGAGGACCCTGCAGTGGGCCTGGCTCTGGGATCTGGTCCATGGCTGCCTGGCGGCAGCAGTCACCTGCCCTGGGCCAGACTGTGTCCCCCGAGCCTGCAGGTGGGCCCAGTGGCCACTGGTGCTCTGTGCAGCCCCTGCTCAGGGTCCGGGTGGATAGGACAACTGCTGACCCCACATCAGGCCATTCCTGTGTGGCTCAGGGTCAGGGTGGACAGGGCAGCCACTGACCCCATGTCAGACCACCTGCTCCCATCTCCCAGTGGGCGGGGGACCCTGCGTCTGCTCCCATCTCCCAGTGGGTGGGGGACCTGTGTCTGCTGTCATCTCCCAGCAGGTGGGGGCTCACATCTGCTCCCATCATCTTCCAGCAGGCAGGAGCCTGCGTCTGCTCCCATCTCCCAGGGTGCACGTCCGTGGAGCATGTAGGCTCTGCCCTACCCCCAGCAGACCATGTCACTCAGTCAAGAAACCCCAGGCCCCCTAGGGTCGCTGAGACATGAGTATGTGAGGACAAAGGGGCCTGGGGGCAGTTGGCCTGCGTTTGGTGCCTGGGGGCACTAGAACCCTATTTCTAAAAGTGGGATGTGTCACTCCTCACTAGAGCCTGCCTCAGTGGGGAAGCGGTGACCCACTGTGTGGTCCTCGGGCTGGGCCATCCTGGGCAGGTCTCTGGTGAATGGCGAGCCTGGTGTGTGTTGCTGCGGCACGGGCAGGGAGGTGTAGGGGCCGGATGCAGAGTGACCAGGTGTGCAGCCCACCAGCCTGAGCACCTCAGCCACCGGCAAGGCCATGTCCCTGTTTGCTGAAACTTGTTGCTGTGGCATCTTTCAGTTTACAGAGGTAGAGACTACAGTCAAGCGGACCCGCAGGTGCCAGTCACCTGCTTCAACGGTGAAGCTTTTGCTAAACTTGTTTTACCTCTCACACATGTGTACCGGAGTAACCTTAAAAAATCTCAGACATCGTGAAATTTCACCTGTAAATGCTCCAGTTTGTGTCTGAAAAACTATTTTTATTTTTATAACACCGTGCTTTATCTCACTTAAAAATTACATAGCCATTTCTTAACATCATATATTCCTTTTCCGTATGGCCATTCCCCCAATTTTCTAAACAAGTCTTTCTGCAGATGCGTGGCTCACATCGGGAGCCATGTGCCATGGGGCTGCTGTGTCCCTGAAGCCCCGCTTCCTCCATCTGTTTCGCTCCCAGGCCTTTGACTGGTCAGAGAAACTGGTGCCTTTGCCCACAGAAGGCCCCTAAGTCTAGACTTGGCTGGATTTTTCCCCAAGTGCAACAGTTTCCCTTGTGGGAAGGCTTTTGATAATGAATTCAATTTCTTTGATAAAAAGCTATTGTTTCTCTGTTTTCTTGTTTCTATTTTCATAGGTTGTATTTTTCTTCTTTTTCTTCTTTTTTGAACGTGGAGTCTCGCTCTTGTCACCCAGGCTGGAGTGCAATGGTATGATCTCAGCTCACTGCAACTCCTGCCTCCCAGGTTCAAACGAATCCTCCTGCCCCAGCCTCCTGAGTAGCTGGGACTACAGGTGCGCGCTGCCACGCCCTGCTAATTTTTGTATTTTTCGGTGGAGATAGGGTTTCACCATGTTGGCCAGGCTGGTCTTGAACTTCTGACCTTGTGATCCCGCCTTGGTCTCCCAAAGTGCTGGGATTACAGGTGTGAGCCACGGGGCCCGGCTGATAAGTTGTATTTTTCAGGAAATTGGAGTATTGCACGTAGGCTGTCATATTTCTTGGAATACAGGTGTTTACAGTGTTTCCCACTATCCTTTTTCCGTCTGTAGGGTCTGTAGTGCTGCACCCTCCTTCCTCACTATCCTGGCCATTTGTGTCTTCCTCCTCCACCTTCATCAGTCTTCCTGGGGTTTATCCCTTTCATTCATCTTGAAAAGAGTCAGCTTTTTAATCTATTAATTTTCTCTATTTGCCTGTTTTTCTTCTATTTAAACAAAATCTGCTTTTATTTTTACTACTTCCTTCAACTGACCTTGGGTTTACTTTGCTTTTTTTTCTATCATCTTAAGATGGAAACTTAGGTCATTGATTGTAGACCTTTCTTACTTTTTAATGTATGTTTAAAGCTATGTATTTTCTGTAAGCACACACATGGACCCAACCACACACAGAGAGACACACACTGCCAGTAAGGCTTTTGGCCTCTCATTCAACCACCCCGTCTGGCTCAGTGATTCAAGGGTGTCTCCCCAGGGATTTGAGGCTCAGTCTCTGGGTCTTGGGGTGGCTTGTGCGGCTAAAGTTCCCTTGGGAGGTCAGGCCACACCCTCTCTACAAGTCTGAAATGGGCTGGGCCCACCTGGCCTCACAGAGAGCCTTGCCAGGGGTCCAAGGGTGTGCTTTAGTGAGAGACATGAGTGCTGACTCATCCTGGGTGCTCTCTGGCTCCATCCCTCTTGCAACCTGCGTCCTGTTTGCAGGTGGCTCTCCAGGGCTGTGAGTGGCTGTCCGGGGCTGGGAGTGTCTATCTGGGGCTGGGACTGTCTGCCTGGAGCTGTGAGTAGTCGTCCAGGCTGCGAGTGACCGTCTGAGGCTGGGAGTGACCATCCAGGGCTGGGAGTGACCATCCAGGGCTGGGCATGGCTGTCCAGGGCTGGGAGTGTCGGTCTGGGACTAGGAATGTCTCTCTGGGGCTGTGAGTGGCCCTCCAGGATTGCGAGTGACCATCCAGGGCTGGGAGTGTCTGTCCGGGACTGGGAGTGTCTGTCTGGGACTTCAAGTGACCGTCCGGGACTGTGAGTAGAAGACTTTGTGTCCCCCTGTCTGCTCCCTGGCCTCCCCAGTCCTAGGGGATTTAGGGAAGCAGTGCTCACTTCCCAAGAGGAGGCCTTTGCTGAGAGGCCCTGAGTGTGCCCAGTCACTAGAGTGGGGGTTCCGTGGGGGTCTAAGACCATGCCTGGATACACGTGTGGGGGGTTGGGCTTCTACCATGGGGGGTGCTGGAATGTGGCAACCCATGTTTCCACCTGGCACACACTGCCAGCCTTGCACCCCTCCACTCATCAGGAGGACAGATCATAGTTCTGAGTAGTGGCCTGTCTCTGCCAGGCCCAGGGTGTGCCCTGTGGCCCTGCTGGCATTCCCCAAGATCCCCTGCCATTGGCCGAGCTTCTGCTGTGGCCCAGAGTCCGAGTTCTCCACCTACAGCCCTGAGTCCCCACACCCCCAAAGCCTGGGTCCCAGATGGCCTCCCCCTACTCCAGGGCCCAGAAATCCACAGACCTACAGACCCACAGACCCACAGAGCTGCACGGCAGCGCCATTGGCCCCAGGTGCCCTGCAGTGAGGGATGAGGATGTCACTGAAGCCCACAGTCACTGACTCTGTGCCGCACGGCCGGCCTCCCTGCTCCAGCACATGCCCTCCAGACATGGGTGTCCTCCTGTATTGCACCTTCATGGCAGGTGAGAAGACAGGCTGTGATCGGACCACGCCCGAGGCAGTCCACGTCAACATGCTCCAACAGCCCCCAGATGCACTTGATAGGATTTTTAATCCAGAATCTGGCCAAGGTTCTGGGCGTGTTGCAACCGAGTCTCTGGGTGTGTTTAGGTCAGCACAGTGCCTGCCTGCCTTTTCCTGTCAGCTGCTGGTATCTCCTTGACCACAGCGTCACGGTGTATCCAGACCAGTGTCTTGCTCCACGATCTGGGGTTCTGTGTGGTTGAGGCTGAGCAGTTTCAGAAGAACGTGGCGCGGGTGGCGTCGGCCTGTCCCACTGCTCTGTCAGGAGGCCTGGTAGGTGGGGATGCAGCGGTTCCTTGGGAGGGTGGGCCGGGTCTCTGCCCCTGCCAATCCGGAGTGGTGCACAGGTGGACTCTGGGTCTCAGGTATGTCGCTTTCCATTGCAACCCTCATCTGAGTCACAGTTACGCTGGGGGTGTAAAATGCTGTGTTTCCGTCTGCGATTCCACTGCATGGCCCAGTGGATGCTCTGCAGAGGAAGGCGCCCTCCCCTGCTGCTCTGCCCGCCATCTGTCTCTCTCCCTCAGCATCGCCAGGTGGCCGCGGCACGTCCTGGGGCTGCCATCACAAAGCACCAAAAACCAGGTGCCTGCAACAGCAGACATATCTGGTCTCACAGTTCCAGGGCCCGGGGTCCCCAACCGTGTGGAATCGGGGGTTGGCTGCACCCTGCTCCCGCTGAAGCTGCTGGAGGGGATGGCTCCGGCCGCTCTCCGCGGCTCGTCTTCTGGTGTCCACACTGTCTTTTCTCTGTGTGTGTCTGCGGCTGTTGGGTACCCGTTTTTGTAAAGGTGCCGGTCATTGGAGTAGGGCCTACCTGAAATGGCCTTACCCTAACAGGACTATCTGCAAAGACCTTATTTCCAACTGCGGTCACAGCCACAGGTGCTAGGAGTTAGGGCTTGGACCTATGTGGGGGATGATTTGACCCTCCACACCTGGCTATTTCCTTATGCGCCGCTAGAATCCCTTCTCTCTACTCTTCCTTTGGCCTGTGGCTTGGCCATGCGTGCCTCTGGGCTGTCACCTGCTCTCTGGTAGGTGAACCCTCTGTGGCTCCCCTGTACCCTCTACTCCACACCTGGATCTCCATTTCTAACGGAGCCCTTGGTGTCCCAGCCCTCATCCATGCTGCCCCTCCCTCCCGCTGGCCGGCGCCGGGCTCAGGACAGCCTCCCCAGCTGCACCCCCCGTGCCCCTGGGCCAGCAGCACGTGGCTTTCCATTGTGGCCACTGGAGGGTGCCCACAATATCTGGCAGCTGCAGGGACCTGGGCTGGTCTGGGAAGTGACCACCCAGGCCCTGTGGCTGCAGCCCCTGACCCTAGGGGAGGTCAGGTGCAGGGTGAGGGATATTGTATTGTGGAAAGTGGGGAAGAAATGGAATAAAGACCCCAGGTTAGGCGGACATTTGAGTGCCAGGCTTGGCCGACTGTCAGTGGCCTCGTGCTCAAGCCCTTCCAGAGCATGCCTCAGTGCACACGTGCCCACATCTGTTCTTCTGCAAAGGGAAACAGACTCCGCGGCCACCACATCCATAGGGCCTGTTGTGTGGAAGGGATTGGAATCTGTGTAACTCTGTTTAATCTGGAGAAATCTCTTCCCAGCAAAGTCCTGTGCTGTGGCCCAGGGCAGCACGAGCTTGGCGGCCGCGCTGGAAGATTCACCAGCGCGGAGTGGCGCTGCACCTTCCCAGCACGTGTCAGCTTTGAGCCCCGCAGGGACTGATGAGGTGCCAAGACGTGACGGGGACTGCACTGGGCCCCAGGAGTAGGGGCTGTGGGCTCGCTCTCCGCCTCCTCTCTTTTCCTGCCTGGAGAACAGGGCGGGGAAAAGGTTAGCAGTGTTACAAAGGGCACAGGGCGTGTGTCCTGGGCTGGCGCTGCCGCGCTGTTTGTTTACAAAATACAGATTGTTGCTAGGGGAGGTTCCGGCATAGCTAGGTTCTCATGACAGCTTGAGACCGAAACTTCCAGAGGGCAGGCGGTTTGCGTGGTGAAAGGGAGACACTTACTCTAGTTCTTTTACTGTTTATTGCTTGTTGGAACATAAAGCACTACCAGGATAAAATTAAATGTGAAAGTAGAAGCAGAGAAAATTGAGAATACAGTACCCAGTGTCTCCTATCCTGGGGCTCCCGCCAGCTCAGGAAGGGTCACCCGCGTGGGTGGGTGATGGGCAGAGTGGCCAGCTGGGTCAGTCTGGGCAAAACATAGCCAACTTAAGGTCACCAGGATCATTCCTATGGGTGATGGATGTCCCAGGAGGACATCCTTTTGCAGAGCGTGGCCCTCGCTGGCCGAAGTGCGGCCGATGGACAGCAGGGCACCGTAGTGTGCAGTGAAAGATTTGCTTCAACCTGGTTCTCATGAGAAAAGCTTTGAGTCCAGGGAGCTGTCCGGGGGGAGATACTGCCCTGGAATCTTAAGGGGGGGTGTCCTTTGCCAGCTGAACCCTGGTTTCTGGGTGGATGCCTTCAGGGTGACCGCCCGGCCTCGGCGCCTGCAGGTTTGGAGACTGGCTCGGGGCGCCACGGGTTTGCCTGGCAGGTTCAGGCTCAGGTCAGCCCTGAGCTCCTCCACATGGAAGTCAAGGGGTCCTGGTTAGGGCCACACCATCTCCAGGCTGTCTCCTGGTGGCCCCTGCAGCAGCACCGCCTCCCTGGCAGTGGGCTTCTGTGTATGAAGCCTGGAGAATGTGAGGCTGCAGTTGGATGTGGTGACAAAGGGCCTGGGTGGGCGTCCTCAGCCTGAGCTTCACCTGCTGCCCAGGCAGAGGCTCTGCCTGGCCCCGGCCTCCCTGCCCACCGGTTTCCAGCGAGGGAAGTGCTGCTCCAGCTTTGCAGAGGAAGGGGCTTCTCCTGGGTCACAGTGCAGCTTCCTGCCTGGTCTCATTGTCCTCGGCGGCCACGGAGAGCGTCCCAAGGCTCCAGATGCCCTCTCCGTTGCCCCGGCAACCACATAAATAGTGCAGCGTCCCTAGCTCAGCCTGCAGGGAGCGGGTGCACGAGACAGCAGGCGGGATGCAGCCTCGTCACGTCGGTGTCACCAGCTGGACAGTGAGCCCTGCAGCCTCAGTCCACTCCCGTTTGACGGGGCCCCTGCAGGCCTCTCCTCTAGCATGGTGGGATCAGAGTGGCCAGGGCAGGCGTCTGATCAGTCCTGGCCCCCATGTGAGTTCCCCAGAGCCTGGCTGGCCTCCAGCCGCACTGTCCAACTCCCACCGCACCCCAGCCTGGGCAGCCGCTCCCTAGTCCCATCCCCTTGGCATCCAGATCATTCTCTTCTGTCCTTGCAGCCATGTCTGCACCCACAGAGCCTCCTCCTCAGCTCATGCCCACAAGCACCCAGGGTCGTGGCCACGTGGGTGCCTGGAAGATGCAGGGTGTGCGTCGCGTCCTGCCGAGGGCTTCAGTACCTGTGTCTGCGTTTTGGTCGGAACCAGCTTCACACTCAGGCTTCCCATACATTACAGCACATTTCTTACGGGACCCTTGTCAGGGAAGGGCTGCTGCATAAAAACCCTAACCCCATGCCCCAGGGTGGTGCCAGGACAAGGCGGAGTGTGAGCCCAGCAGCAGCGAAGCTGTCCCAACGTTGCCTGAGGGGGCTCCGAAGAGGGGCTCTGTCAGGAGGGACAGCAGCCCCCTGGCCTGGCACAGGACCCACCCTGCTGGCAGCCTTCTGCTAAACTCCCTGTGCGGCCTTTTGCACATGGCCAGCACCTTCCTCCTCGCCCCTGTGCCAAGGTGGACAGCGCTGTGCCCCGCAGGTCGGTAGCCTGCGTTTCCATGCGGTGAGGGCCTCTGGGCTGCCCTGTGGAGACGGCTGTCAACCCTGAACTCCTGGCTAGAAGGCAGTCCAGGGGCCAGGCAGGGTGACGGGAGGGCCCGCACTCCACCCCTTCTGTTTGGTTGCCATGGGGAGTCTGTGTTGGTCCCAGGGTGAAAGGAGGAGGGAGCCAGGATCTGAGGGCGGGAGCTGATGTCCCAGTCATGGGGAGCCCAGCTTCTCCTGGCTCCAGGGGACAAGAACCCTCTCCCCATTGTCCCCGCAGCCAGGCTCTGAGACGGAGGCCCAGGTGAGTCTGGGGTCCTTGAGAGAGTCTGGAGTCCCTGAGAGAGTCTGGAGGGGCCCTGAGTGAGTCTGGGGTCCATGAGCGAGTCTAGGGGTGGCTTCCCTGAGCAAGTCTCGGGGAGAGGGTCCCTGAGTGGCCGTCTGGGGTCTAGAGGGAGTGGGTAGATTGTGCAAATCCCTGCCTCCTCCCCCTCTCCTGCTGTCTGAGGCTGTGTTTCTCTCCCAGTGCTCAGGGATCTCTGGTATAAAAGAACCCAGGCTCCCCAGAGCCTTTGGGGCTGCGTCTGGCTGTGTTTACACCCAGGTCTGTCCCTCAAGGTGTAAAGGGCTTTGGGGTCACTGTGGTTGGCTGGGCTGGCTGAGCCTCTGGGGATGTGGTGCATTCTGTGGGGGATTTGCCCTGTGTCCAACAGGGATGAACAAAAAGGGCATGGGAGCAGCCATCCCGGTCTCTGCCTGGCACAGGGCTGTGTGTGCAGGGCTGATGGGTGGTCTCGTCTCCTCTGGGCCTGGGTAAGCAGGGCTGTGTGTGCACCGCTGGGTAAACAGGGCCAAGTGGGCAGGACTGGGTGTGCAGGGCCGGGTGAGCAAGGCCAGGTGAGCAGGGCCAGATGTGCAGGGCTTGGGTGTGCAGGGCCGGGTGTGCAGGGTGGTGTGTGCAGGGCTTGTGTGCAAGGCTGACTGAGCAAGGCTCGGGTGAGCAGGGCTGGGTATGCAGGGCTCAGGTCTGCAGGCCTAGGTGTACAGGGCCGTGTGTGCAGGGCTGGGTGAGCAGGGCCATGTGACCAGGGCTGGACCTGGTTGAGCTGGGCTTGGGTGTGTAGGGCCAGGTGTGCAGGGCCATGTGAGCAGGCCCAGTGAACAGGGCCCGGTGAACAAGGCCAGGTGAGCAGGGCTCAGGTGTCCAGGGCTGGGGGAGCAGAGCCAAGCCTGGCTGAGCTGGGCTCCAGTGTGCAGGGCTGGGTGTGCAGGGCTGGGCGAGTAGGGCTGACTGGCGGCCTCACCTCTCCTGGGCCCTTGGGCCTCATGGGGACGCCTCATGCCAGGCTGACCAGGCCCTGGGCCAGGTTCTTCCTTGACGTGCCAGGTGACCGGGGGGATCTTCTCCTTCCACCTCGTCGTCCACCTGATTGCCTCCTGCATCGACCCGGCCGACTTCAATGTCAGACTCATGAAGAACTACTCTCAGCCCATGCCGATCTTCGACAGATCGAAACACGCACACGTGATCCAGAACCAGTTCTGCCACCTGTGCAAGGTCACCGTGTGAGTGCCCACCCTGGCCGAGGCCCCGCGGTGTCAGGGTCACCTCCAGGGGCCCGGGAGCTCAGGTCACTGCTGGCCCCACAGAGCCCCTGCCGTGGCCACAGCTGACACTAATGGAGCTTCCAGGGAATGGCCCTGTGGCCCTGTGGCTGCGGGTGGATAGCCCCTCATTGTGCTGTGAAGGGGGCACAGTGCCAGGCTGCCCCAAATCCTCTGCAGGCAGGGCTGAGGCTGGAGGGCTGTGTCTGTCACCTGCAGGTGACCCGCTGCTCCCCTGGAACGGAACGCAGTGGCACTCAGGCATGTTTGGTCCTCAGTGCATTTCGTGCACGAGGTCCCTCCCCCGTGATCCCAGGGCAAGAGAGCGCTGTCTGTCTTGGGGCTTTTCAAGGCAAGCCCCAGGGAAAGAGGGAGGGAAGGGTTCCAGTGTCTCCTGGGGCCTGGGGGGCATCCATGATGGCCTGGGGGTGGCTACAGGGCTGCTGTCGGCTGCAAGGGAGGTTCTGTAGGCACAGGTGGGATCCAAGCCCCCAGCCTCAAGTCCTGGAACCATAAGGCAGGTGCGGCCTCCTCCAGGACCATTGCCCAGAGTGAGGCTGGTGCAGGAAGGCTGGGGGGTGGTCTACGCTCCGGCGTCTGCACCCACCACAGACACGGGCTCCTCCTGCCCTGTGGCTACCTCTGCCCAGTGCTGCCCTGCTTCTCCTCCTCCCCACAGGCCTCAACTCCCTCCCCCAGCCTCCCATTCCCCGCCGAACGCCCACTCCCCAGGCCACACAGGGCTGGTTCCCCCGAGGCACCTGGCTCCTGGTGATGGGGCTCCGGCCCTGGCCCAGCCTGCGCACTTGGGGCCTGACACCCGTTCCCCGATTCATCCATCCAGGAACAAGAAAACCAAACACTGCATTTCCTGCAATAAATGTGTATCTGGCTTCGACCACCACTGCAAGTGGATCAACAACTGCGTGGGAAGCTGTAATTACTGGTGAGGGGCACAGCGGGGATGGCCGGCGCGGGCCAGGCTTGGGGGAGTTCGGAAGGGAGGGGTCTGTGGGCAGGGGTCCTCGTGGTGAAAGGGTGGAGGGTCGTCTTGGGGCTGCGTCCCTGTCCTGTTGTGGTGATGCTTGGTGCCTGTGTGCCCCGGCCTCCTGTCTGGCTCTGGGGCTGTGGTGCAGCCGTCCCTGGACAAGCTCATCCACACAGTGTTAAGTCCCTGGAGGCCCAACGTGGGCATTTGCTGGGCTGCCCTGCCTGAGGCCTCCTGACCGCGCTGTCCTGGGCCGAGCTGCCTTCTCTCCACCTGGGCTGAGGCTCATCCAGCACAGGGGTGGGGCCACGGGAGGGCAGTGGGCACTCAGCGGGGACTGACGAGAGGTGTTTCCCCTGACTGCGGTGGAGGATCCAGGGACTCTCAGGGCCTGGTGTTCTGAGCCCCGGCTGTCAGCAGCCCTGAGTTGTGAAGATCACCAGGGAAAAGAACCACATCTGCCCCCAGCTACTCCGTGCTGACCTGAAAGAGGCCTCGGTGTGTGTGGGAGTGGGGACCAATGTCATCTGGTGTCACAGGACGTGCCGTGGGGTCCCTGCCCTGCCTCCCTGCCATCCCACCTTGAGCACAGTGTGTGTCCAGAGTGGCTGAGCAGCCCGCAGGGACAGAGAGGCTGCGTCACTGCAGAGTGAGTCCCGAGGCCACACAAGATGGTAGGGGCCGGGGAGACCCACCTGCCTCCTCCCCGGGAGAGGAGCAGCTCCAGGACGGCCGAGGTGTGGCCGGCTCCTCTGGGTCACGCTAGCCCTGGGTGCCACTTCCTTCTGGACTCATTATGCTCTGGTGCCTCGAGCTGGCTCAGTCCGGCGGGGCCTGGCGGGGACAGTGAGGGGGTGAGGGCCCACAGGCAGGTGGC
Organism: Rhinopithecus roxellana; assembly: GCF_007565055.1. Taxonomy (NCBI): domain Eukaryota; kingdom Metazoa; phylum Chordata; class Mammalia; order Primates; family Cercopithecidae; genus Rhinopithecus; species Rhinopithecus roxellana. The sequence goes on along the minus strand of NC_044551.1, from coordinate 15,970,838 downwards.
AAGGAGAGGGTTTGCCTTCCTCAGGAGGGGCGCTGGAGAGGCACCGTGTGGGCACCAAGTGCAGACGCCGCCTGTGAGTGACAAAGGGGCGTCAGGAGAGCAGGGCTGGGGTCATGGGCGCCCTTGGCTCTGAGCAGCAGCCAACGCCGGCATCTGCGCCAACCTCACTTCTGTCCCTTCATCCGCCAGAGGCGGAGAGAACAACGGCATTGAGAGCAAGACGAGGAAAGTTGAGGAGCTGATGGCAGAGCCCCGCGAGGGACGCTGCCTACCTCTTCGTGATAAGAAGAAGGGGGATGGAAAGAAGGCAGGCGGCCCTGGTGTCCCGGGAAGACCGTGAGCACTGGCCTCACTCAGATTGTGTGGGCTAAACATGGGCACCAGGGGCAGGAGGTTGTGCTAACCAGGAGGAGACGGCCCTGGGCGGCTGTGGGGAGAGAAGGCCCCACGTGAATGGCTCTGCCCCATCCTATGGGCTTTGGTCTCTGTGGTCTTAGAGACCCACCTTCCTTACTGGATGAAGAGGGGAGTCCTGTCCGGACAGTAGGATGAAGATGAGGGGTTTTTAATCCCTACAAGTGGGCTCAAGCCCAGGAGGACTGGGGGCAGGTAGGGCATGTCCGCTGCCTGGAGGGGCTGCTGCTTTGGAAACCCAAGCTGGGCATGGAAGGCCTCGCCACGTCCTCCGCGCTGCGCAGCCACATCCAGGCCAGGCTCCCAGGCTCAGCGCTGACAGGAGAGCGCACTGGTGGTGTCAGGAACCAGGATACCAGGAAGGAGGGCTGGGACCACCCGCCTGGTTGTCGCTGTGTCTCATCCAGAGACCTGAGAGGCCATCTGCCTCCCACTCCATGAGGCTGAGGCGGTTGTGGAGGGTGGTCCTCGGGGCAAGGTCGCCAGTCTCCTGTGCAGGCTCCTGGAGGTGCAGCCTGGCCTGCATGTGTGTTCTGTTCATCTAGGGGCAGGTATCGGGTGGAGGCCATGGGGAGCTGTGTCAGAAGCAGCTGGCCACTCAGACTTCATTTTGAAGCTGGAAGATGGACCTTGGAGAGTCCTCAGTGCTCGTGGCGAGGGCACAATTCCCTGAGCAGGTGAGTGATGTGGGGCTGCCTTCCAGAGATGGATGGGAGCCACATTCACGGTAGATCATAGAGAAAACCTGCTTGATGAGGTCAGGGAAGCACAGCCTTCCCCACATTGCCCAGCCGGCCAGGGAGCCCTGGCCATGCTGGAGACCCTGGGCCCGCCTGGGAGGTTTCCCGGCTTCCCTGCCCTCAACCTCACCATGACGCTCAGGTTAACTGTTTCCACAGAGCTCACCTGCACCAAGTGGGCCTCTGGGAGCCACAGGGCACGCTGAAAATCTGGTTTTGATGGTATTTGTGCAAACCTGGGCAAAAGAACATATATTTTAACTTGAATATAAACAAGCACAAGTTTGTGTGCTCAAACCACGACAGGTTCTGGGGGGCGTGGAGGACTAGCCAGAGCCATGTGAAGCAGCTCAGGGCCCGGCCAGGGCTGAACACCCAAAACACTGCAGGCGACGGGGCTGGGCTGGCTGCAGGCAACTCCATAAGGCACCCACCGCCATCTGCTCCTCACTGCAAATAGGCCTCTGTGGGCGGCTGCCCCAGTCTCCAGAAATAGTCACGAGACATCAGCTCTCACGGTGTTGGTGCTTAGGGAAAGAAGCATGGAAATTTTGGCCCCTCCACGGAAGCTCGTGGCTGAAATAGGTGCAGAGCCCATTTGATTAACGTTTATTAAGACGAGTCTTTTAGATAAACGGGTATCTCAGGTTTTCCTTTGCTTCGATGCGCTGCTTTGCTGCCTGCATTGCAGGCCGGGTGGATGGGGCTCTGGCCGGCCTGCTGAGGTGGGCTCTGTGCAGGGCTGCAGGGATGTGACCTGTCTCGGCCCCATCAGAGGCTGTGCTGAGTGACACTGATGGCACTTGTGTTCACCTCCTGGGCCTGGGGCTCTGAGTACCTGCAGGAGTGTGTGCTCCCAGGACCCACTAGCCAGCACCTCGGGGTGGCCGCCACACTGTGTGGTCCTCCGACTTCAAGGTCTCTGTGCATCCCCCAGGGTGTGCCCCACCCCGTGTCCAGATGTGAGGAACCCCGCAGGCCACCTGGACCCTCAGACAGAGCGGCCCCTCCTGAGCTGGCCTCTGACCCCCGCCAGTGTTCCCAGGGGATCTGGAGCAACCTCTCAGGCTGCATGGTATGGGGGACCCAGGTCTGTGAGAGGCAGCTGCTCTTCTGACACCACGGACGATGCAGCTCAGTGAGGCCTTGGTGGGCAGGGGGGCGTGGGCCGGTGCCGGTCCCCAGGTCACAGCTGCAGACCTCTCTTGCTGACCATCAGCTAGCTGTGGAGCTGGACCCACGAGGCGCCTGCACCCATCCTGGCCTCACAGGGCCTGCATGGTGGGCGGAGCACGGCTCCCTGCGCAGGGGCTGGGTCAGTGGCGCTGGCTGCCTTTCTGAACTGTCCTGCGGGCGCTGTGCAAAGCTGCAGGGCTGGTAACTTGCCCTGTTCCTCCTTTCCCCTTTCCAGAGGCCAAGAAGATGACCACCTTTGAGTATCTCGTTAAGACCCGCAAAGAAGAGAGTTCAAAACACCAAGCGGCGAGGAAAGATCCACTCGCGCAAATGGAGGAAGGATTTCTCCAGGTACTGCTTATGTCTCTGTTCCGTGTCTCAGGCCTGGGACAATGTCTAAGGTCTCCCTGTGGTTGGGACCTCTCAGCCATGCTCCTTTGCTTCAGGGCTGGTGCAGCCTGTGGACGCTGCTGTGAGTGTGTGTAGTGCGTGTGTGTCTGTGTGTGAGGCTATATGCATGGGTATGTCTGTGTGTCTTTGTGAATTTAAATACCAGAAATGTACCAATGACTTCCTAGTGCAAAGATAGTAATGGAACTGGGTCTTCTAAACATTTCTATACTTCATTATACATCTTCTATCTCTCCTAAGGTTGAAATGTGCTTTGTGCATCTTTTTTTTTTTATAGACAGAGTCTCGCTCTGTTGCCCAGGATGGAGTGAAGTAGTGAAATCTCAGCTCACTGCAGCCTGCACCTCCTGGATTCAAACAATTTGCCTGCCTCAGCCTCCCAAGTAGCTGGGATCGCAGATGTGTGCCACTACGCCTGGTTAATTTTTGTATTTTTAGTAGAGATGTGATTTTGACATGCCAGGCTGGTCTCAAACTTCTGGCCTCAGGTGATCCACCCACCTTGGCCTCTGAATGTGCTGGGATTACAGGCATGAGCCTCTGTACCTGGCCTAAAACATGCTTTTTAACTTAAGGAAGTTAGTTCCCTTTCCAGTTAAGGGACATGAATTATTATAACTAACCCAAGAAGACATAGAAAATCTCAATAGACATAGAGCTGCCGGGAGACTGAACTACTAATTTAAAATCTCCCAGTGAAGAAAAATCCCAGGCCCTGAAATCTTCATGCATGAATTCTAGCAGAGATTTTAAGGAAAAAATACAATACCAACTACACACAGACTCTTCCAGAAAACAGAGAAGGAAGCAACACTTCCCAGCTCATTCAGCAATGCCACCATCAACCTGACACCAAAGCCAGATGTTCATTAAGCCAATACATTCAGGAAACACAGGCAGAGATCACTGATAAGACCTTGGCAAACCAAATCCAGCAGCACCGGGCAGGACCATGCACTGTGGCCAAGTGATATCACTCCAGGGGTAAGCAGTGGCTTAAGACCTAGAAATCAATTACTACAGCTCAGCACATTCATCCAATAGACAACAGTGACCATGTGATCAAGCCAATCAATGCAGAAAAGGGTTTGTTACCAGCAAGTTCCCATTCATGATTTTTAACAAATCTCAGTGATCTAGGAATGACAGGAAAGCACCCTGTGGACCTGACATGACATTTTCTGGTGAAAGGCTGGTGACCCTCTCTTTGAGGCTGGACATAGGCGATGACACCCCTTCCTCCTACTTCTAATGTCACAGGAACATTCCGGCCGGCCCAATGCAGCAGGGAAAATGAAGGCACACAGAATACAAAGTAAAACTGTGTTTATTTGCAGGCAACAAAATCCTAAAAAGTATGTTTTAAGAACTAGTTAAGATAATAAAATTGCTTAACAAGGATGTGGGGCACATATTAAAATACATCCTCACACATCTCTATCCACCAGCAATGAAAAATCCGGGTTATATTTTTAAAACTTCCTTTCACAATCTTATAAAAAAGAATAAATTCGACAAACCTTGTGCAAATATGTACACTGAAAGCTACACACCATGACTGAGAGAAGTCAGAGATGCTCTATTGAGTGAAAAGGTATACAGCATGCATAGACTGGAAAAACGTACTATTAAAAGAGCAATTTTCCCCAAACCTGATGTACAGATTTACCACAATCCCTGCTGAACCCCAGCAGGCTTCTGGTTTAGCAGAGATGACAAAGTGGTCATAGAATGTATATGCAAATTCAAAAGACCTAGACTACTATACAAGCGAAAACAATTTTGAGAAAAAATAAAATTGGAGAACTTAGGCAACCAGACTTTAAATCTTACTATAAAGCTGTAGCACTAAAGACAGTGTGGCGCTGACATAGAGAGAGACATAAAGCTACAGTAATAAAAACAGTGTGGCACCAATGTAGAGACAGATACGGAGAAATGGACCAGAAAAAAGGTCCAAAGTTAAACCTTTCATTTATGGTCAATTGACTTTAAATAATGGTACTAAAATAATTAAATGGGGAGAAATTATAGTTCAACAAGTGGTACTAGAACAATTGGATATCCACATGGAAAAGAAAAAAGAATGTTTTGAGTTCTTCATACCTGTACAAAGATTACCCAGGACCGCTTCGTTCCCCACACAAAAATTAGCCCCAAATCCATCTGACACCTAAACTTAAAAGCTGAACGTAGAACACTTCTAGAAGCAAGCATAGAATGAAATCTCTGTGATCTTTAGTGAGACAAAGCTTTTCTTTGATATGACACCAAATCACTGGCTATTAAAGAAAAACATCATAGTTTGGACTTTACCAAATTGGAAAATATTTGCTCTTCAAAAGTCACCATTAAGAAAATAAAAATATGGGCACACATGAGAGAGATTGCAGGTTTGGTTGTAGAAAACCACAATAAAGTGAACTTCTCAGTAAAACAAGTCACGTGAACTTCTGGTTTCCCAGTGCATATAAAAGCTATGTTTACATGACATGTGTGCAACAGCATTATGTCTAAAAACTCTGTGTCTGAATTAAAAGTGCTTTATTGCCGAAAGCTGCTTCCACCGACACTCAAAGTGAGCACATGGTGCGGGGAAAATGGCGCCGATAGACTTGCTTGACCAGGGTTGCCACAAACCCTTAATTTGTAAAAAAAAAAAAAAAAAAAAAAAGCATCTGTGAAGTGCAGTAAAGCAAAGCACAATAAAGCAAGGTGTTTGTTCCTGTGAAAGCCACAGACAAAAAAAATATTTTCAAGTCTTAGACTGATGTCCAGAATACACAAAGACACAAAGAGCTTTCAAAGTGCAATTGTAAAAAACAAACAAAAAAACACACACAAACAAGCAAGAAACCCAGTTTTTCAAATGGGCAAGAGAGCGGGGCACAATGGGAAGCACGTATAATCTCAGTGCTTTGGGAGGCCAAGCAAGAGGATTGCTTGAGGCCAGGAGTTCAAGACCAGCCTGGGCATCTCTACAAAAATAAATAAAAATACATACATACATACAAAAAATGGGCAAAAGATTTGAACAAACTCCTTACCAAGGTAGATATATAGATATATGGATGCCTCATAAGCACATGGGAAAAAATGCTCAACGTCATTCTACATCAGGCAGCTGCAAATTAAAACCACAATCAGATACTACCACACACCCAGGAGAATGCCTGTCATCAAAAAGACAGACACCACCGAGGGTTGGTGAAGTTGTAGAGAAATTGCAAGTCTCCTCCATTGCTACTGAGAGTTAAATGAGGGTGTAAAGTGCCACCACTCTGGAAGACAGTTTGGCATTTCTTCAAAAGATAAATGTCTATGACCAGAATCCCACTCCCAGTTTCTCACCAGAGAAATGAAAACGCATGCACACGTAAGTGGTTCTGAGATCTGAACTCAGGGCCCAAGAGAACTCCAGGTACCATTCCTCAAAACCCACTAATAATAGACTTGACTTTTATGTAAGAATCAGCTGCGTGTCGACAACTTCTTTTTCATGTTACGCATTTTCGTTTACCCCACAGCAAAGAGACGGCGCCCTGGGCTCATCTGCACAGGGGTAAGTTGCCAGCTTCCTGCAGTTGCTTGGTCACTGAAGAATAGCTGTATTCTTTTCTTAACTCAAATGACTGGAAAATAATTCACCTATGATGAGACATTTTGACATCATGGGATGATGCAGTAGAAGATAAAATCTCAAAAACAAAGCTGAGTTTGGTGGCATGCTCCTGTAATCCCATTACTGGGGAGGCTGAAACAGGAGAATTGCTTGAACCTGGGAGGTGGAAGTTGCAGTGAGCCAAGATCATGCCATTGCACTCCAGCCTGGGTGATAGAGCAAGACTATGTCTCAAAATACATAAATACATATATACATACATACATACATAAATACGATGGATCATGGGAGTGTGTTGGAGATGCTTGCAGACGTCCAAGGCGAACTGAGTGAGGGAGCCTGCAAGTGGGGCACCAGTGGGAGCACTGAGGACACAGCACAGGATGTGTGGGCAGATCTGGACTCACATCCAGAGGTCAGCTCTGGCAGAGCAGAAGAACTTGGAGAGGAAAGGAGGGCAGAGGCAGCTACCATAGAGCTGTCTCTCTGCACTGAGAGCTGAGCACTCATACACCTAGCAAAGGGTATAAGGCTAAGGGTGCAGGTCCTCGCAGATGTCCTGCGTGCTCCCTCCCAAGAGGCTGTGCAGCGAGAGGGAGGCTGTACAACTTGACCCCTCCCATTCCCATCAGGCTGCAGTGCCCAGTTTTCCTTCTGTGGCCCCAGAGATTCAGAAGGATCCACCTGAAGATCTAGGGTTTGTCTTTCACTCCACTAGGAGAGCCCCATTCTGACCATGGAAGGTCACACCCTGGCCCTTAACTCCAGTGGCCACAGTCACTGAGAGTCTGATGGGGACTGGCCTGCACCCCCAGACCTGGCCTGTGAGCTGCTTCTCTTAGCTGCAAGCTCAGTCCAGGACCTGCCTCTGATCCTGCTGCTGTGATATCCCCAGAGGCATCCCAGGCCCACCTCTCTCACTCTTTGCAGGAATCCAAAGCTCCTCTTAGCAGAGTGATCAGAAACTAATTGGCACCGTAACCTGCATTTGGACTTTGGCATCAGACAGACCTGGGTTCTAGGCCAGTGTGGAGATGCTGCTGGTTCTATAACCTCGTAAGTTTTTAGTCCACTCTGAGCCCCTATTCCTCACAAGGATATGGGGGATGTTAGTATCGCTTCCCAAGAAGGTCATGTGTGAGCTCCTGGAGTTGTGAACGTCACTGTCAGGGTCTGGCTTAGGGATGCCCAGTTAATAGTATGGTGGTTGCCTCTTTCCCCTTGTTTTGGATCCCAGGTGCCCAGAGTCACACTAATCCCAATCCTGGGTGGGTACACCGATTCATCCTTGATCTGACTGACCTGCTTCCTTCACTGACTCTGTATGTTGTTTATTTATGATAATGGAGGAAGCACCAAAAACAAAAGCAGAGTCTGACGTCGTCTTTGTCTGCTGTCAGGGCCCCCATTCCAAGTCCTTGCACCCCACTCATGTTCTTCATTCTCTTGCTTTCCTTTAAATTCTGTTCCTTAGATATCTATATAGATATAGATGTATATTCCTAAAGAGTACATACATGCAATACATTGGTAACTTTTTCTTTTTTTTTTTTTTTTAACAGAAAGGACGTTGTGTGTATGTAATATCTGGAGTCTTCGGGGAATCACTTTTTTCACTTAATACTGACTTGCCAAGGTCCGTCCATACTGCATGTCACTTTCTTCCGCTTGCTCAAATCTGTTGAACTCTTCTAATGAACTTTTTATTTCAGTTACGTACTTTTCAGCTCCAATTTCTTTTTGGTTTTTAAAAAATATATAATTTCTATCTCTATTAATAATCTAATTTGCTCATATGTAATTTTTCTATTTTATTTAGTTGTCAGTGACTTCCTTTAGTTAACTGAGAATATTTAAGACAGCAGATTTAATGTCTTTGGCTAGTAATTCAAATGTCTGAGCTTTCACAGACATAGTTTAGGCCAAGTTTTTTTCTCCTGTGAATGACCCATATTATTCTATTTCTTTATATGTTCTATAATTTTTTTTTTTTTTTTTTGAGGCGGAGTCTCGCTCTGTCGCCCGGACTGGAGTGCAGGGCCAGATCTCAGCTCACTGCAAGCTCTGCCTCCCGGGTTTACGCCATTCTCCTGCCTCAGCCTCCCGAGTAGCTGGGACTACAGGCGCCCGCCACCTCGCCCGGGTAGTTTTTGTATTTTTAGTAGAGACGGGGTTTCACTGTGTTAGCCAGGATGGTCTCAATCTCCTGACCTCGTGATCCGCCCGTCTCGGCCTCCCAAAGTGCTGGGATTACAGGCTTGAGCCACCACGCCCGGCCATGTTCTATAATTTTTTGTTAAAAACTGGATATTCTGAGTATCATAATGTGGTAACTCTAAAAATCAAGTGCTTCTATTCCTCTGGGACTGTGGATTTTCTCTAGTTAAAGGCTGGATCCATCAGTTTGTGACTTTTTCAAACTGCTTTTGCAAAATGTGTATTTCTTGTCACTGAAGTTGTTCTTCCTTTATCTATACGACCAGCTAGTGAACCATCAAAGATTTCCTCAATTATCTAGCTACAAACAAGGGGGAAGGTCTGTCTCTTTAAATCTTCCAGTGGATGCTGCTGGAGGAAGCCACTGCTGCCAAGTGGATCAAAACCAAGGCAAGTCTCGTATTGATCCCTCAGGGCACCACCAGACTGACCAAAAATGTACCATGTCAAATTTTTTGAGGACAAGGTCCCTGATGCTCACTCTGATATCAGCCAGCTGCTCCAGGAATGTGGGTTGCTGCCCTTATAGGCACAGCAAGACTAAGAAATGGAGGTGGTAGCTGGCTCATGTCCACCACTCACAAAGGACCAGCAGCTTTTCCTTCCTTCCTCCTTCCTTCCTTCCTCCTTCCTTCCTTCCTCTCTTTCTTCCCTCTTTCTGTTTCTTTCTTCTTCCTTCTTCTCTTCTTTCTTCTTTCTTTTTCTTTCTTTCTTTCTTTCTTTCTTTCTTTCTTTCTTTCTTTTCTTCTTTCTTTTTCTTTCTTCTCTTTTCTTTCTTTCTTTTTTTCTTTTCTTTTCTTTCTTTCTTTCTTTCTTCTTTCTTTCTTTCTCTCTCTCTCTCTCTCTTTCTTTCTTTCTCTTTCTTTCTCTTTCTTTCTCTTTTTCTTTTCTTTTCTTTTCTTTTTTTTCTTTTGACAGTCTTGCCCTGTCACCCAGGCTGGAATGCAGTGGCGCAATCTCCACTGACTGTAAGCTCCACTTCCTGGGTTCACACCATTCTCCTGCCTCAGCCTCCTAAGTAGCTGGGACTACAGGCTCCCACCACCACACCCGGCTAATTTTTGTTTTTTGTTTTTTGGGTTTTCTTTTGTATTTTTAGTAGAGATGGGGTTTCACCATGTTAGCCAGGATGGTCTCGATCTCCTGACCTCGTGATCGGCCCACCTCGGCCTCCCCAAGTGCTGGAATTACAGGCATGAACCACCGCGCCAGGCCCAGCTTCTCCTTTCTTCAAGCATTCTCCCATAGATGCCTGACCAGGTTCCAGAGTTTCCAAATAATCCATTGCAATTGCTCTTTATAGCTCAGTGGTTGTTCCAGTGGAAGGACCAGCCTCTATAGCTTCCTACAATACCATTTTGTCCTTAGGTAAACTACTTCTGCATTTTTATACAGATTTGAACACAGTTTTACAACACAGTTATCTACATTCTTCCCCACCAACCTCCATTTCACAATCCTCCACCCATTTCACCTCTCATACTTTGTCATGCTTTTATTTTCATTTCAAATTAATATTTTATTTTCTCTTTATTCTCAGTAATTTTTGGATTAGCTTGGTGATGCCTTAGCTCTCCTTTGCTTATTGAGTCCTGTCACTTCCTTCTGTATATTTTTTCCTTGCACTTTTCTGTGTCTACCAAACTACTGCGCCCACTGCAATAATCTGGTGGCAGACACTCCCATTGTTGCCTATGGTTTGGGAAGTTTTGCAGCAGCAGTCACTGCCTGGCTGCTCAGCCTGCAAGTCCCCCAGCTAATTGTCCCATCAGGAGCCCTGCCCAGCTGAGCATCCCTGCTCCTGACTGGCGATTCCTGGGGGGCTCTTCCAGGTTCTGCAGCACGCTCCTGACGAATGCCTTCTGCACTGGCTTCCATTTGCATTCTTTCCTTCTAGGAGTTATCATTTCTGATCCAACAAAGGTTTCCCTTCTTGCTTTTCTTTGATGTCCTGTCTTCTTCTCATTTATGGATCCATTTATATCCTGATTATAATTTTTATTTTATTTTATTGATTGATTGATTGATTGATTGATTGATTTTTGAGATGGAGTCTTGCTCTGTCGCCCCGGCTGGAGTGCAGGGGCACAATCTCGGCTTGCTGCAACCTCTGCCTCCTGGGTTCACGCCATTCTCCTGCCTCAGCCTCCCGAGTAGCTGGGACTATAAGCGATCGCCACTATGCCCGGCTAATTTTTTTATATTCTTTAGTAGAGACGGGGTTTCACTGTGTTAGCCAGGATGGTCTTGATCTCCTGACCTCGTAATCCGCCCGTCTCGGCCTCCCAAAGTGCTGGGATTACAGGCGTGAGCCACCGCGCCCGGCCAATTATAATTTTTAAGGATTGGATCAGAGAAGGGGGACTTTAGCATGTGATAGATAGGCTGTTTTGATTTAGAAGTCTCCTAGTGACTTTTTTGCTTGTGGGTCTTTCAAAAACTTTCAAAGCAAGATTTTGCACATTTCTGGTCTCTAATTCCTGACACATTCAGCATTGCAAGTTAAGATAAGCCCGAACTCCAAACCTTTGCAAAGTCTGGGCAGCAACACGGTCACTTCTCCTGCCACCTGGCCAGCACGCATAAGCCATCAAGTCCTTGGCTGGCTGGGCTGGTGTAGCATCAGGGCAGAGAGCAAAACACCTTACTCAAGATGTGGGTGTGAAAGCACTTCAGGCTCCCTGACAGCCAGAACTCACCACAATCAAGCAAGAGTTGTGAGAAGAAGGTGCCAGGCACGGGATGACCTCTTGTGGGCCCATGTTTCTCCACTTTTCATGCTAGAAATCCAAACTAGCCTCCTTGGCTACCACAAGACCCTCTTATTGATCAGGGAAAGCACTCTTTGTCGCTGTATCAGCACACAGGCAGAAGAAAAAGCAACATTCTTCCAGTAGTGCAGTCTTATCACTATCTTCACAAAAACGAAGGCTCCAAAACTCAGCGAGGTGAAGCGATTGCCCCCGTCACAAGCTCATCTCTAAACTGTACTCTCGTTTACGCATGTTGTCCACTTCGGCAGTATAACAAACATTCCATCACACGTTCTCTGTTGTTTCTCTTTCTGAACATCGCAAACAGGCTGCAACAAGAACGAAGACAGCCCGTGAAAACCGACAGTGCTGAAAGTGAAGACTGAGATTCAGGTGAGATATGTGGCAGTACGGGTCACGTTGAAATCTACCCAAGTTTGGTTCTCTAGAGAGTGCAATATCTTCTTTAAAAAATCACCAGTGCAAACTCAAGGGCTAGGATGCTTGTTGTTTCCTTGTCTCTTGATGTCAACAGTAACCCCAGAATGTGAACCACGTGTCCGTCTTTAGAAGTAGTGCACGGCAGACGAGGTATGAAAATATCGATTCATCTTTATTTTCTAGGCAGTAAACAATGTATACGTTGTAGACCGCTCATTTTCATCTTGCTTTAAGTCTAAGAATTATTTTCACCCAGTTGTACTAATCTAAGAACTTTAAATAATGAACACCTGCCATTTTAAGACGGTTTCTGATTAGAAGCCTCTGGCCCTACCTATCCTAGCTTTCTGCTCAAACCTTGAGGACGATCCATAGAACGCAGTGAAATTTAACTGTGAAACAAATGATCATTGACTTCCAGAATCAGGGGGAAAGTTTACTCACTAGAAGGCTAAAGGAATTTGCTATGAGGCTCACACATGAGTTGGCAAACCATCCAGCCATGCTCTGCCATCAGAATAGGAAGCCTGAGCACTTGAAACCAGAGGAGCATGCGCTCCCTCCACTTCTGTATCCCCTCAGCTAAGAAACACGAGACATGATAGGATCTGAAAATGAGACCTCAACCCTTTCTCTAGCTGTTACCTGTGCTTTCCAAGGCAAAGCAAGCTCCTTTGCACCCTGAACTCTACCATTCAGTACCTGCCTTCTCACAATGCTTCAGAGAGGCACCTCCCAAAAACTAGCTGGACAGGAAAAGGGTATAAACACACACTGAATCCTCAAAGGCATGATCCATACAAGAAAAGTCCTATGATCGGGGAAAACATGAAGAGCCCTGGGATCCTCAGAGTTCCTGTGCTCCAGGCAGCTTCCACAGCTGGCTGGGTGCCCTGGAGCCCTGAGGAAGGTCAAGGTCTCCCAGCAGCACAGCCCTGACCAGCACCCTAGAGGACAAGAGGTCAGGACTGATGGTTCTGTGTATATCCTGTGAAAATGTTGCAGAACTGGGAATAGACATCACCAGGAAAGCCCAGAAAGACAGCAAACCTAGGAAAATTGTTCTCTAGAAAAACAGTGTTTGAGATGCATAGCACAGGGGCTGAATGAGGCAGGAGTCAAAATCATAATTGGAGACAAGCTGAGATGAGAAGACAAATCCACTGAGATCAAAGGGGAGCTGAATGAGATATGGAAAGATTGCAAGAAACTGACCATGAAATTGCAAAATCAAAATCTTTCAAGGAAACATGAAGTAAATTGGTGCTGTAAAAAACTGTCTCAGTGATATGGAGGACAAACTTAAGAAGCTACAACTTGAGTTCGTGTAAAATGTCTACAGAACCGCACCTGATACTACGTGTATTTGGCTTATGATTCTGATGACTGAGCTATGTATGTGGTGATGGTCTCAGCCTTCTTCCACTAACAGCAGAAGGTGAAGGGAGCTGACATGTGCAGAGATCACATGGAGAGAGGGGAGGTGAAGGGGTGGAGGAGGCTCCAGGCCCTTTTCAACAAGAGCCCATGGGTTGGTTAGAGCAAGAACTACTAGAGCTGAACTCACTCCTTTCAGCGGGAGGGCTTTAATCTCTTTGCAAGGGGTCCACCCCCATGACACAAACACCTCCTGTGAGGCCCCATCTCCAACACTGGAGATCAAATTTCAACATAAGGTTTGGAAGGGTCAGATGTCCAAAAAGAGCACGTTCCCATGGCAGAGCTTGATTAGTGATTGAAACAAGATGGTTCAGTGTGTTTTATAGAAGTTCAAACTCAGCCAACCACAGCTTGTCTGCTGAAGTTACAGATAATTTCAGGTCACATTATTTATTGTTTGCATGTTCTTTATCATTTGCATTATGTTTGAATGAGGCTAAATCATTTCTGAAGCATCTGGTTTTCCTAGGGTGCTTTTGAAATGATTTAGCCTCATTCAAAAACAAATATTCACCACTAGGGTTTTATACAGCAAATGTTGGCTGTGATAACGTCTTACAGTTGTGAATTACTGTAGCCCACATGAAACACTTCTTCAGTATGCCTTCCCCTTCTCAAAGTGCCTGTGGGTAGGAGTCAGTCACTCGTATCTCTAGAAAAGGAGATGGTGGCTAAGAGAGTTGTCTGACTTTTACATAATCCCAGAAAGGACTTAAGGTAGATTTTAAAGATCGTGGAATACAGACTGATGGCATAAAGGGAAAAGGGAGGGGAAAGAAAGAAGGTAGTGATACGAAGCCTGAGGTTCTAGTCACGTGGCAAGTCACTTACCAGGATTGGACAATGCTCTGAAAACTGAGGAAGTTAGGGTTGTGTGTGTGTGTGCACGTGCGTTTCCGCGTCCATGTGAGTGCGAGAAGTTAGGGGGTGTGCGCGCGTGTTTCCGCGTCCATGTGAGTGCGAGAAGTTAGGGGGTGTGCGCGTGCGTGTCCATGTGAGTGCAAGAAGTTAGGGGTGTGTGCGCGTGCGTGTCTATGTCCATGTGAGTGCGAGAAGTTAGGGGTGTGTGCGTGCGTGTCCATGTGAGTGCAAGAAGTTAGGGGGTGTGTGCACGTGCGTGTCTATGTCCATGTGAGTGCGAGAAGTTAGGGGGTGTGTGCGCGTGCGTGTCCATGTGAGTGCAAGAAGTTAGGGGGTGTGTGTGCGTGCGTGTCCATGTGAGTGCGAGAAGTTAGGGGGTGTGTGCGCTGCGTGTCCATGTGAGTGCAAGAAGTTAGGGGGTGTGTGTGCGCGTGCGTGTCTGAGGAAATTAGGGTTGTGTGTGTGCGCGCATGCGTGTCTGTGTCCATGTGAGTGCGAGAAGTGGGGGTGTGTGTGTGCGCGTGCGTGTCTGAGGAAGTTAGGGTTGTGTGTGTGCGCGCATGCGTGTCTGTGTCCATGTGAGTGCGAGAAGTTGGGTGTGTGCGTGTCCGTGTCCATATGAGTGCGAGTGTAAGTATTCTTAAAGGCATCAATGAACCGAGGCGACATAAGGAATTTTCAGGCCGGGGTTGAAGGCACAGAGGAACCCAGAGAGAAACCCAGTGGGGAGTGCAGCTGGCCTTTGCCCCGAGGGCGTTTGGGAAACTGGTGAACTTCATTTTCAGCTTTACAAGAGGCAAAAAGAGAAGATCAAGCTGAGAGCACAGCCAGAATGGCAAGCCAATCAGTAATCTCTTAAAGTTGGCACCCCCAGATGGCGGTACCCTCATTGCAGTGGCAAAGTGGAAGTAACTCACTTCTCCACCCGCAAAGGAATCAGGAGTGATCAGTCATCTCGAGCCCTGGAGCTGAAAGAAAAAGAGAAAAAACACTGCCGAGTATTTGGAGCAAAGGTTGTCCCTAACTGTGTGCGATGGGTGACCGAAGCTCCCAAGCTGAGAGTTTAACGTAGACTGATTCTGCACTGATCATTCCCAGGGGCCAAGCATCATTCCTTCGGAGTAACAAACCTTCATCCTAAGGCTCAAAGATTTCTCACAAATAAAACTACAAAGCAGACGAGCAACTCTTAATGAAAAGTAACTCACCACACGTAAAAACAAAGCACTGTGAGTGAGAAGCAACAGAAACCATAGTAGAAACAGACACACAGTACTTCAGATATTGAATTTGGCCGACCCGACCAAAACATAAAGAAAACACAAACTCAAAAATATCTGGAGAGAACAGAAAACTATTTTTTAAATTACCAAGCAGATGTGGAAAAATACCAAATAAAACTAATACAAATGAGAAATATCACTGATTTTTTTTTTTTTTTTTTTTTTTTTTTTTTTTTTTTTGAGACGGAGTCTCGCTCTGTCACCCAGGCTGGAGCGCAGTGGCCGCATCTCAGCTCACTGCAAGCTCCGCCCCCCAGGTTTACGCCATTCTCCTGCCTCAGCCTCCCCAGTAGCTGGGACTACAGGCGCCCGCCACCTCGCCCGGCTAGTTTTTTGTATTTTTTAGTAGAGACGGGGTTTCACCATGTTAGCCAGGATGGTCTCGATCTCCTGACTTCGTGATCCGCCCATCTCGGCCTCCCAAAGTGCTGGGATTACAGGCTTGAGCCACCGCGCCCGGCCACACTGATTTTTTTTTTAACTTGATGGATGGATTTGACAACAAATTAGACACAATTGAAAAGTGAATTAGAGAACTAGAATCTAGAGCTGAACAAATTACTGAAATAGACACAAAGTGACAGAAATGCGAAATGCCAAAACATTAATGAGAATACAGTTTGAAGACTGTGTTATGTTTAGTTAGAGTCCCAGAAAGAGAAAAGAGAGAAAATTGGGAAGAGGTCGTATTTAAGGAGATTTGGCTGAGAATTTGCCAACATTGTTAGAAGACACCAACTCACAGATTTATAAAGCGCAGTGAATCCAAGAAGGTTAAATAAAATTCTAGATACAACATAATTCAATTGATAAATGCAAACAAAGAAATATATATATAATATATATGTATATATATATTTTTTAGACAGTCTCTCTCTCTCTCTCTCTCTCTCTCTCTCTCTCTCTCTCTCTCTCTCTCTCTCTCTCTCTCTCTCATCTCTCTCTCTCTCTCTCAATATATATATATTGAGCTCTGTCGCCCAGGCTGAAGTGCAGTGGTGTGATCTCGGCTCACTGCAAGCTCCACCTTCCGGGTTCACGCCATTCTCCCTCAGCCTCCCGAGTAACTGGGACTACAGGTGCCCGCCACCACGCCTGGCTAATTTTTTGTATTTTTAGTAGAGACGGGATTTCACTGTGTTAGCCAGATCTCCTGGTGTCAATCTCCTGACCTTGTGATCCACCTGCCTCAGCCTCCCAAAGTGCTGGGATTACAGGCGTGAGCCACCGCACCAGGCCAAAGGAAATGTTTTTAAAATATGTAGTGATAAAAGATGGGTTGTCTTTCAAAAAGGTATTTTCCCAAGAAGAACAAATAGAAAATGGCCTATGTCAGTGGTGCGCTCATCTCTAAGCTTTCTGGAAGGATGGGGAGGGCAGGAGCCTTGCTCAGGAGGACTCTCACTAGACCCAGCTGGGAGTGGGGCTAAGCCAAGGTGATGATCCTCCCAGAAACCAGCCCTGCCTCTCCAGGGAAGAGGGTGGGATAAAAGCCACTGGTGGGTTTCCATCACAAGTAGAGCTGAGCTCCCTCCCTGGTGGCTGCTCAAAGAGTGACTTTGTTTTGTCCTGCAGAAGCTGAGGTGCCCCTGTGATCCAGGTCTTCCACCCTGAAACCCCACCCCTGCATCAAGGTCCTGCCTGGAGAGTCTACCTTGCAAAGCTTCCTGCTCCTGCACATGCCACAGGCCAGCAACCAGAGCCCATCATCTCAGAGGCCCCTGTATGTCCTTCGAAGGAACCAGGACCCTCAGAGCCCAGCATCCATCCTTGTCGTCATCATCACAACCAAAGAAGAGCAAGCCTGGCAGGCGGGGTTACATCTCCAGGATGATGGGCTGCCAGCAACTGCACAGGATACGGCCACCTGCTTAACTGTGCTGTCCAGCCAGCCAGCCAGCTGCAGGGCCTCTTGCTGCTCAAGAAGAGCTGATGGGCCGGGGACATTGGATCACACGTGTGGGCACAGTACTGAGAAATGGGAGCACAGTGCTGAGAAATGGGAGCACAGTCCTAGGAAATGGGAGCACACAGTACTGCGAAATGGGAGCTCAGTGCTGAGAAATGGGAGCACAGTAGTGAGAAATGGGAGCACAGTCCTAGGAAATGGGAGCACACAGTACAGGGAAATGGGAGCACAGTGCTGCAAAATGGGAGCACACAGTATTGGGAAATGGGAGCACACAGTACTGGGAAACTGGACCACACAGTATTGGGAAATGGGAGCACAGTACTGGGAAATGGGAGCACAGTACTGGGAAATGGGAGCACACAGTACTGGGAAATGGGAGCGCAGAGTACTGGGAAATGGGAGCACACAGTACTGGGAAATGGGAGTGCAGAGTACTGGGAAATGGGAGCAGAGTACTGGGAAATGGGAGCACAGTACTGGGAAATGGGAGCACACAGTATTGGGCAATGGGAGCACAGTACTGGGCAATGGGAGCATAGTACTGGGAAATGGAGCACAGTACTGAGAAATGGGAGCACAGTACTGGGAAATGGGAGCATAGTACTGGGAAATGGAGCACACAGTACTGGGAAATGGGAGCACACTGTACTGAGAAATGGGAGCACCGTACTGGGAAATGGGAGCACACAGTACTGGGAAATGGGAGTATAGTACTGGGAAATGGGAGCACAGTATTGGGCAATGGGAGCACAGTACTGGGAAATGGGAGCACAGTACTGGGAAACAGGAGCACACAGTACTGAGAGATGGAGCACAGTACTGAGAAATGGGAGCACAGTGCTGGGAAACCCCATACCTGGATTCTGAGTTCTTCAGCCTAGCCCAGACTTCTTATCTTAGTAGACAACAAGAGTCAAGAGAAGACCAGAGAACCACAGTCATCATCTGTATTTTAATGAACTCTGCATTTTAGTCTGTAGTTGTATTTAAAAGATAATCAGTTTTCTAAATATATCTATAAGTTACTACGTGCATTGGGCTGTTTTGTGTTTTTATAAAGAAATACCTGAGGCTGGGTAATTTATTTAAAAAAAAAAAAAACAGATTTAACTGGCTCACAACTCTGCAGGCTGTACAGGAAGCACGGTGCTGGTATCTGCTTGGCTTCTGGTGAGGCCTCAGGAAGCTTCTGTCATGGCAGGAGGTGGGGTGGGAACCAACACGTCATGTAGTGAGAGCAGGAGCAAGAGAGAGTGGTGGGGTTGGCGGGGGTGCCATACATTTTTAAATGACCAGATCTCAAGTGAACTACCAGAGCAAGAACTCACTCATCACCAAGGGGATGGCACTAAACTATTTATGAGGAACCTGCTCCCATGATTCAAACACCTCCCACCAGGCCCCACCTCCAGCACTGGGGATTACATCTCAACGTGGGACTTGGAGGGGACAAACATCCAAGCTATATCATTCCACCCCTGGTCCCTCAAATCTCATGTCCAACTCACCTTGCAACATGCAATCATCCCTTCCCAATAGTCCCTGAAAGTCTAAACTCATTCCAGGATCAACTCAATCAAAATGCCAAATCTAAAGGCTCCTCTGGAGATGAGTTCCTTCCACCTATGAGCCTGTGAGATAAAAAACAAGTTATTTACTTCGCAGATACAACAGATACAATGATGGTACAGGTACTGGGAAAACATACCTATTCCAAGAGGAAGAAATTGGCCAAAAAAAAGGCCATAGGCCCCAAGCAAGTCCGAAACTCAGCAGGGCACACATTAAACCTTAAAGTTCCAAAATAATCTCCTTTGACTCCATGAGGCACACTGGTGTGAGGTGTGGGCTCCCAAGGCTTGTACAGCTCCACCCCTGTGGCTTTGCAGCTTGCGGCCCCTGCAGCCAATCTCATGGGTTAGAGTTAAGTACTTGTGGCTTTTCCAGGCTGAGGCTGCTGCCAGTAGATCAAACATTCTGGGGTCTGGAGGGCAGAAGCTCTCTACCCACAGCTCCAATAGGCAGTGCCCTGGAGGAGTCTGTGTGGGCTCCAACCCTACATTTCCTCCCAGCATTGCCCTCATAGAGTATCTCTGTGAGGAGCCGCTGCAGCAGGCTTCTGCCTGGGCAGCCAGGTTTTCCCACACATCCTCTGTAATCTAGAGGGAAGCCGCCAATCCCCCTTCACTCTTGTGTTCTGTGTTCCTGCAGAGTTCACACCACTTGGAAGTCACCAAGGCTTACCCTCTAGAGCAGCAGTCCACGCTGTACCTGGAGACTGTTGAACCACCACTGAACCACCTGAAGAAGTTGGGATACAGGTACCAGTGTCCCCAGGCTGCACAGGGCATCAGGGCCCTAGTCCTGGCCCATTAAGCCATTCTTTTCTGCTTGGCCTCTGGGCCTGTGATGGGAGGGGCTACTGCAAAGATCTCTGAAATGTCTTCAAGGTCTTTTTCCCATTGTCTTGGATATTAGCACTTGGCTCCCTTTTAGCCATGCAAATCTCTCTAATAGGTTGTTGCTCTGCAGCCTGTTTGGATTCCTCTCCTGAAAACATTTTTTCCTTTCTCTACCACATGGCTAAGCTGCAAATTTTCCAAACTGTTACACCCTGCTTTCCTTGTAGGTATAAATTCTAACTTTAAGTCATTCATTTGCTCCCATATCTGATCATAGGTGGTTAGAAGCAGCCATGCCACTTCTTGAATGTTGAGCTGCTTAGAAATGTCTTCTGCCAGACACCCTAGTTACCATTCTTAAGTTCAAACTTCCACAGATCACTAGGACACGAATACAATGCAGCCAAGCTCTTTGCTAAGGCACACGAGGGTGACCTTTGCTCCAGTTCCCAATAACTTCCTCGTTTCCATCTGAGACCTTGTCAGCCTG